>NC_084621.1:33744477-33806977 GCF_033978795.1 Nerophis ophidion | reverse complement strand
TGTGGGTCGAGCTCGGGAGGGAGGACTGAGGTGATATGGGTCCGTACCAGCTTCTCGAAGCACTTCATAGCTATAGGTGTAAATGCAACTGGACGGTAGTCATTCAGGCATCTGACAGAGTTCTTCTTTGGCACCGGGATTATTGTGGAGGTCTTCAGGCATGATGGGATGACGGCCTGGGAGAGGGACTGGGTGAAGATCTTCGTAAATACTCCGGCCAGCTGGTCTGCACAGTCTCTTAATACCTGTCCCGGGACTCCATCTGGGCCCGTAGCCTTCCTCGGGTTCACTGCCTTCAGCGTGCGTCTCACCTCATGCTCCTCCAGTATAAGGATGCAGCTGCTGTGGGTGTTGGGTGGGAGTGTTGTGACGGCTGCAGGTGTTTTTCTCTCGAATCGGGCGAAGAAGCTGTTTAACTCCCCCGCTCGAGAGGCGTCGCCGTCAGCCGAAGGGTTACTGGGTCTGAAGTTGGTCATGTCTTTTATTCCTTTCCATACCTCCTTGGTGTTGCTGCTCTGCAGGTGGGCTTCCATTTTCCTCCTGTGTTCGGCTTTTGCCTCTCTGATGCCTCTCTTCGGATTGGCTCTGGCAGCACTGTAGAGTGCCTGGTCCTGCGCTTTGAAGGCACTGTCTCTCTCTTTGAGTAAGCCCTGGACTGTTTTTGTCATCCAGGGCTTCCTGTTGGGGTAGACTCGGATGCGCTTGTCCACTGTGACAGTGTCTATGCAGTGTTTGATGTACCCCAGGACTGCTTCTGTGTACTGTTTGTACTTAAACCAGGTACTGGTAGATTTGGCACTGTGTGCAGGTGCCAAGTCATGTTGGAAAATGAAATCTTCACCTCCATAAAATTGGTCCGTGGCAGGCAGCATAAAGTGTTCTAAAACTTCCTAGTAGACTGCTGCATTGACCCTAGACCTCAGGAAACACAGTGGACCAACACCAGCAGATGACATGGCGCCACAGACCATTACCGATTGTGGAAATTTGACACTGGACTTCAGGCAATGTGGATTCTGTGCCTCTCCTGTCTTCTTCCAGACTCAGGGACCTTGATTTCCAAAGGAGATACAACATTTACTTTCATCTGAAAACATAACTTTGGACAACTCAGCAGCAGTCCTGTCCTTTTTGTCTTGAGCCCAGGCGAGACGCTTTTGACGATGTCTCTTATTCAAGAGTGGCTTTAAACAAGGAATGTGACAGCTGAAGCCCATATCTTGCATACGTCTGTGCGTGGTGGTTCTTGAAGCACTGACTCCAGCTGCAGTCCACTCTTTGTGGATCTCCCCCACATTTTTTAATCGGTTTTGTTTGACAATCCTCTCCAGGGCACGGTTATCCCTCTTGCTTGTACACTTTTTTCTACCACATCTTTGTCTTCCCTTCGCCCCTTTATTAATGTGCTTGGACACAGAGCTCTGGGAACATCCAACATCTTTGGCAATGACCTTTTGTGTATTGCCCTCCTTCTTTAAAGTATCAATGGTCATCTTTTGGACAGTTGTCAAGTCAGCAGTCTTCCCCATAATTGTGTGTCATACAGAATCAAAACGAGAGACCATTTAAAGGCTTTTCCAGGTGTTTTGAGTTAGGTAGCTAATTAGAGTGTGGCACCAGGTGTCTTCAATATCTGACCTTTTCACCATATTCTAATTTTCTGAGATGTTGAATTTAGAGTTTTCATTGGTTGTCAGCTTTAATCATCTCCTTTTTGGCAAAAAACATTTGAAATGTATCGGTCTGTTTGGAATTAATGTATACATTCTACAAGTTTGACTTAATAAATGGAATTAATGAAATAAATCAACTTTTTCATGATATTCTAATAATACGACCAGCTCCTGTATATATATGTATATTATATATATGTGTGTATATATAGATGTGTGTGTGTATATATATACATGTATACATGTGTATATATATATGTATATATGTATAAATATATAGGTATATATATGTATATATACATATATATGTATATATATGTATATGTACATATATACATACATATACATATATACATACATATATATGTACATATATATGTATGTATATATGTACATATATATGTATATGTATATATGTGCATATGTATGTATATATGTATATATATATGTATGTATATATATGTATATGTATATATATGTATATGTATATATATTTGTATGTATATATATATATATATATATATATATATATATATATTTGTATGTATATATATATATATATATATATATATATATACATAGACGTATATATGTCCATATATTAATTTATATATGTGTATATATATGTATATATATAAATGATAAATGGGTTGTACTTGTATAGCGCTTTTCTACCTTCAAGGTACTCAAAGCGCTTTGACATTACTTCCACATTTACCCATTCACACACACATTCACACACTGATGGAGGGAGCTGCCATGCAAGGCGCCAACCAGCACCCATCAGGCGCAAGGGTGAAGTGTCTTGCTCAGGACACAACGGACGTGACGAGGTTGGTACTAGGTGGGATTTGAACCAGGGACCCTCGGGTTGCTTAATTGGCAAGTTACACACGCACCATGCTGCTATTTGATTTGTCATACTTGCATGTATGTAGCAGAACCAGCTCGCTCACCCTGTGGTCAAAACATAACCCTGATCAGTCAGAATGTGGATCTTACAACAACCCATGATTCATTTAGATTGCAATTTTTGGAGCGACAGTTTAATTCAGAATTGATTTTCAATTGAACATACTTCCTGATTTAAATTGATTCACGCAATACATTGTTTGCTATATAAATTATAACGCAAGTGAGGAGATGTCTTTCTGGATATTTAAAACATTTTGAATCATTTTAGAATTGTAATTCATAAGAATCAGGATTTGAATTTGGAACAGTTTTATCTGGCACCCCTATACTGATCAACCTTTCCCGACATGAAATGAATTTAATTGTATGGCTGGATGGAACTATAGCTTTGGTGACCTTTACAGTCATATTTTCCAGCTCCTCACCCTTCTTTCTGTCTCTAAAGATAGAGTGGAACTGTTGATTTTAATGCTTGGCCCTGGCTGGTTGGTCACACAGTTACAGAGTCATTGTCAAGGCTGGATAGTACATCTTGACTAACACTCCCTCCTTTTTTCCCTTCAAACTTTATTGACCATTGCTTGTGCCATCAATTTATATCAGGCTAATTCTACCTTACACAGTATTGTACAGATATGATTATACCCTGTCACCATTTTTTGCAAGTGAAGAGTTGAATTGTTTTATCACCCGTCCAGTTTGTTAGTGTCTCTCAATTGTTGGCCTTTTGGGTGTAGGACAGAAATGACGTGGATCCAGACTAAATGGAAGGAGGTCTTTTTGGGAGAATAGTTTGTCTTCTGTAGCCACATTGAGCTGGGGTGGGTGTAAGAGAACCTAGCATCTTGGTCACACAGTTGCACCCTCTTTCTTGGTTCCTTTCTTGTCACTTAGTTAAACATGATTTTTTTTAAGGTACTTTATTTGTCATTTGCATTTAACTAGTCCCTGAAGAGCAGTGGGTAGCCACCATATAGCATCTTGGGACTGAAATCAGATCATGTGTTAGCTACTTACATAGGGGAATCAACTGGAAACAACTGAGTAACCACAGAAAACCTGTGTTTGCATGGGAAGAGGCCATTATTTTGGGTATTTAACTGCATGATTCAGTATGTTTTTTGTTAATATCAGTCTTTTTCGATTCTTGTTTGAGCAATTTTGATGTACATCGGTATTACAACTGCTAAACAGCAATTACATCAGCAGATAAAATATACACACATAAGATGTCAGTATTCCGTATTTAAAAAAAAAATTCATCCATCCATCCATTTTCTACCGCTTGTCCCTTTCAAGGTCGCGGGGGGGTCCCTGGAGCCTATCTAAGCTGCATTCTGGCGGTAGGCGGTGTACACCCTGGACAAGTCGCCACCTCTATCCATCCATCCAAATTTCTCCCGCTTATTCCCTTTGGGGTCGCGGGGGGCGCTGGTGCCTATCTCAGCTACAATCGGGCGGAAGGCGGAGTACACCCTGGACAAGTCGCCCCCTCATCGCCAAAAAAATATTCAGTGAAGTGGAGAATATCGAGGAAGAAATTATTTCAGCCAACTTAAAAAATGCCTTCACTATAAGCTATGTAAAAAGAGACCAGCTATGGTTTTATTTATATGTTTGTAATATTTCAGTGTTCCTCACAAGGAAACCTTACAATGTTGAGGAACCCTTAGAATTTTTTAAATCTATTGACTGCTATAAAATGGAGTAGATGGTGATATTGTGATTCAGGGAAATCCCATATTTTGACCAATTTTTCCAGGAAATTTCCCATATTTTAAATTGCAAATTTTGATGCTCCCATGACCCGCAGCATAAATCACACATAATAAAGGTGATTGATGTTTTTTTTGTGCTAAATTAACCACAACATTAGCACCGCATAAAACATTATGGGCCTGATTGTACTTGTCACAGTTCAATTAAATGTGGAACAGAGGAACCCAAGGATGCAGATGGATTTGTGAGTAAATAGTTTTTTACTTAACAAAAGAAGCAATCACAACAATGATCCAAAAATAGAATATAACAAAAAGTGACGGTGCAAAAAAAGAGAACACAAAAAAGGACTGTAACAAAAAGAACAAAAGTTAATATACAAACTAACTGAACTTGGGTCGGAGTTGCAAGACGTGCAAACATCAACGTACTTACCAAGCAGGATGGCACTGGAAATAGCCAAGATGGTACGTAGCAAAAATACAAGGAGCATAGGAGTCTTCATACGATCACAGTCAAGGAGTGGAATTGCCGAGTGCCAGCCAGCTGTGGATCGTGAGATCGGCAGGCGGATCGGTGCGGCGTCTTCAGTAATGCGGACGTTGTACCGATCCGTTGTGGTGAAGAAGGAGCTGAGCCGGAAGGCAAAACTCTCAATTTACCGGTCGATCTACGTTCCCATCCTCATCTATGGTCATGAGCTTTGGGTCATGACCGAAAGGATAACATCACGGGTACAAGCGGCCGAAATGAGTTTCCTCCGCCGTGTGGCGGGGCTCTCCCTTAGAGATAGGGTAAGAAGCTCTGCCATCCGGGAGGAACTCAAAGTAAAGCCGCTGCTCCTTCACATCAAGAGGAGCCAGATGAGGTGGTTCGGGCATCTGGTCAGGATGCCACCCGAACGCCTCCCTAGGGAGGTGTTTAGGGCCCGTCCAACCGGTAGGAGGCCACGGGGAAGACCCAGGACACGTTGGGAATACTATGTCTCCCGGCTGGCCTGGGAACGCCTCGGGATCCCCCGGGAAGAGCTAGACGAAGTGGCTGGGGAGAGGGAAGTCTGGGTTTCCCTGCTTAGGCTGGTGCCCCCGCGACCCGACCTCGGATAAGCGGAAGATGATGGATGGATGCCATCCAGCTGTCAAGGTCCTGCTTAAATAGTGTCGGGAAGATTGGACACAGCTGTGCGCGTCTCACAACTCCGCCCACAGGGAAACACAGGAACTCTAGGAAGAAGACAAACAATAAGAGCCAGGTCTGCTGCACCAACAAAGGCAAACTGAACACACAAACCACAAGATGGCAGCAGGCGGTGACAGTATCTCCCCCCCATCAACGGACGCCACCTGGCGGACCTCCTGGTTTTCCGGGAAATCTATGATAAAAATCAGAAATTAGTGATTCATCAACCCTTCCAGTCGATCAGAAATTGCACCCCTCTGCCCCGCCTCCTTGCGTCCAGAATGGTGTTGATAGTAAAGGCTGGATGGCCCTCCACCTGCCGAGGAGCTGGGGGAGACACTGGTGGAGGGCTAAGGTCGTTTGACTCAACGGGCTTCAGGCAGGAGACATGGTAGACCGGATAAGACTTGAAAGACTTGGGTACCTTTAGTCGAGCTGTGACGGGAGAGATCATCTGCTTCACCTCGTATGGTCCGATGAATCTAGGTGCCAGTTTCTTAGACTCTCCTGGCAGTGTAATGTCTTTTGATGATAGCCAAACCTTCTGGCCGGGTTTGTCGTCGGGAGCTGGTCTGCGATGGCCATTTGCCATGATCTGGTTCGGATTGGCCGTGCGAGACAAAGCGGCATGGGTATCACGCCACACACGGTGCACACGGACCAGGAAGGCAGTCACAGAGGGGACAGTAGACTCGACTTCTTGAGAGGAGAAGATGGGAGGTTGAAAACCATGTACCACATGAAAAGGACACAGACCAGTAGATGAACAGATGAGGGTGTTAAGAGCATACCCCACCCCTGGGAGATAGGTAGACCACAGTGATGGATGCTGGTGACAAACACATCTCAGGGCCGCCCCTAAGTCCTGGTTGGCTCTTTCCGACTGTCCATTAGATTGTAGGTGGTACCCTGATGACATGCTGACAGTGGGACCTAACAAGTTGCAGAAGGATCTCCATGTAGCGGATGCAAATTGAGGACCTCTGTCTGACACCACATCCATGAGGATCCCGTGAAGTCGGACCACATGAGTGACCAGAAGCTTGGCGGGCTCCAGGGAGAAGGGAAGTCTGCGAAGGGGGACAAAGTTGCTGAATTTAGAGAATCTGTGTACTATTGTGAGGATGACAGAAAAACCCCTGGAGAGGGTTAGACCTTTGACAAAGTCCAGAGCGATGTGCTACCATGGACGAGAGGGGATGGGAAAGGGCTGCAGCAACCCCGCAGGAGCTTGATAGGAAGCCTTGCTCCTGGTGCAGACAGGGCATGCAGCCACAAACCTCTTAGTGTCGGTGTGAATGGTACGCCACCAGAAACACTGTGTGAGCAGGAACTCCGTCCGACTGGCACCTGGATGGCAGGCAATCTTGGAGGTGTGAGCCCAAGACAAGACCTCTGGACGTAGAGTTCTTGGCACAAAAAGGCGGCCAGGAGGACATCCAGCAGGGGATGGGGAGTCCTTGATAGCCTCTGACACACATCTCTCCGCCTCCCACTGTACTGCGCCAAGGATCCGGGACTGAGGAAGGATAGTCTCTGGGGCAGTGTCTATTGTAGGAGGAGAGAAAATCCTCGACAAGGCATCAGGCCTCCCATTGAGTGAGACCGGGCAAAAAGTGATACAGAAGTCGAAACTTGTGAGGAAGAGGGACCACCGGGCCTGGCGGGGATTGAGACGTTGAGCAGAGCGGAGGTAGGCTAGGTTTCGATGATCCGTGTAAACGATGAAAGGGTGTTTGGCACCCTCCAGCCGGTGCCTCCATTCTTGAAGGGCGAGGATCACTGCCAGAAGCTCTCGGTTCTCGATATCATAGTTCCTCTCCGCAGGGGAAAGGCGTTTGGAGAAGAAGGCGCAGGGGTCCAATTTCTGATCGGAACTGGAATGCTGGGACAAAACAGCCCCTACCCTGGTGTCCGATGCGTACACCTCAAGAAGAAAGGGGAGATCAGGATTAGCATGGACTAACACAGTAGCGGAGGTAAAAAGGCATTTAAGGCGTCGAAAAGCCTGGTCAGCCTCCGAAGACCACACAAAAAGAACCTTAGAGGACGTTAATTTATTTAACGGTTGAGCTACTTTACTGAAGTTTCTAATAAAATTCCGGTAAAAATGAGCAAACCCAAGAAACCTCTGCAGCAGCTTCCTGGAAGACGGTGTTAGCCAGTTTACAACTGCTTGGACCTTAGCCGGCTTAACCTGCCCCCTCTCAACAATCAATCCCAAAAACGACACTGTGGGCGAATGAAAAGTGCACTTTTGGGGCTTGACAAATAAACGATTCTCCAAAAGTCTCTGCAAGACCAAACGGACATGCTGATGGTGTAATTCAATGGAGCGTGAAAATATAAGTGTGTCATCCAAGTAGACTACCACAAAACGGCCTATCATGTCACGGAGTACATCATTAATTAAACATTGAAAAACACCAGGAGCATTTGTGAGACCGAATAGCATGACCCAATATTCGAAATAGCCAAGCGGTGTGTTAAAATTCCATTCATCGCCTTTGCAAATGCGCACGAGATGATACGCGTTACTTAGGTCCAATTTTGTAAATACTACCGCCCCATGCAGCGGAGCAAATGAAGATTCTAGCAGTGGAGGGGGTATTTATTCTTAATTGTAATTTTGTTAAGGGCTCGGTAGTCTATACACGGTCGCAACCCACCATCCTTCTTCTTAACAAAGAAAAACCCTGCCGCCACAGGAGCGGAAGAGGGACGAATGTGACCGGCGGCGAGAGAAGAGGAGATGTATTCCTTCATAGCCTGCTGTTCGGGGCACGAAATATTATAAAGCCGCGAAGAAGGTAAAGGAGAACCTGGGAGGAGGTCAACAGGACAGTCATACGGGCGGTGGGGGGGTAGCGACGTAGCCCGGTCTTTACAAAAAACATCACTAAGGGAGTGATATTCGTCAGGAATCAATGAAAGCTCAGGGGGCTGAAGACTCGGAAGAAAGACAGGTTTAGTGGGAGACGAAGCAAAGCGCAAACAGTGACTATGACAGAAAATACTCCAATTAGTGATTTTAAGTGTGGTCCAGTCTATACTGGGACTGTGATGGAAGTCCAAGAACTACGGGTGCTGAACGAGAAAACATTATCAAAAAATTAACCTCTTCACGGTGATTACCAGAAATAAGGAGGGATGTGGCGTGTTTGATGAGTAATATTAGCCAGGTGATGCCCGTCAAGTCAGCTAGCATTCTTAATACGTTCAATACACACAGAAGGAATATTCAAAGACTCCACAAGCCCACTGTCAATAATGTTTTTATCAGCCCCTGAGTCAATTAGTGCCTTAATAGGACAAGTAACCCCCACCCCATGACAGAGTATCTTCTACTTGAAGATTTCCCACCGTAGAAGATGCAGACGTTGCCTCAGGAGCAGGCGGCGAAGATGGCAAACTCCCCCGTGGAAGATCTCCGGTGTAAGCGGAACGGCCCCCAGTGGGACGCGCAGGACAGCGACCGACGACGTGGCCTGCAGCTCCGCAGTACAGGCATAGCTGCAACCTCAGCCGACGACTCCTCTCTGCTGATGACAGGCAGCTGCCACCCTGCTGCATAGGTATGGCTCCCTCTGGCCCTTCCTGCGGGGCACTGCAGTCAGAAGGCGGAAGCGACCACACCTGAGGCCTGGACGTAGATTGTGTGTACCTGGTAGTTGACTGCAATCTGGTGGACGGAGGTTCCCTCCCCTTCGGGGCGTGTCGCTCTCATAGGCGGTTGTCCAATCGGATTGAGAGCGAGATGAGCGGGCAGCCAGCTCGTCTTGGATACGGGGGCTAAGACTAGCCAAAAATATTCCCCGTAATGCTCTCTCTCCCCAGCCACTCTCCGCCGCCAGGATCCGGAAGGAGATTGAATGGTCCGCTATAGAGGACGACCCCTGGCATGTAGTGAGAAGGCGGCCGCCTGCCTCTCGTTCCCTCACTGGGTGATCAAAGACGCTGCGCAGCTCAGCAGAAAACAGGGGTAGGCTGGAACAAAGTCCGGGTTTGCTCTCACACACCTCCATAGCCCAGCGTGCTGCTCTTCCAGCCAGTAAACTCAGTATATACGCCACACGGGCGGAGTCTGTTGTATATGTGTGAGGCTGCTGTGCAAAAACTAAAGAGCATTGATATAAAAAAAAGTCTTCATTGTCCAAAGTCCCCCTCATACCTGGGCGAATGTGGTATGCTGGGCTCCCGGGGAGAAAAACCCAACGTCGAGGCCACAGGGTAAGAAGAAGCTGCAAGTTGAGGAGCCTCTGAGCCTGGGAGCGGGTGAGGGACAGACAGCATGTATGCATCTCCTGCACAAGTGTTGTCAGGTTTGACAAAGCTTGTTCGTGATCACTGATTTGCTGGCTATGAGCCCTGAGGGCCAGCTGAATACGATTCTCATCTGCGGGTTCCATAATAGACTCGGCAATTCTGTCACAGTTCAATTAAATGTGGAACAGAGGAACCCAAGGATGCAGATAGATTTGTGAGTAGTTATTTACCTAACAAAAAAAGCAATCACAACAATGATCCAAAAATAGAATATAACAAAAAGCGACGGTGCGAAAAAAGAGAACACAAAAAGAGCACCGTGACAAAACGAACAAAAGCTAATATACAAACTAACTAAACTTGGGTCGGAGTTGCAAGACGTGCAAACTATCAACGTACTTGCCAAGCTGGATGGCACTGGAAATAGCCAAGATGGTACGTAGCAAAAATACAAGGAGCATAGGAATCTTCATACGATAAGAGTCAAGGAGTGGAATTGCTGAGTGCCATCCAGCTGTTAAGGTGCTGCTTGAATAGTGTCGGGAAGATTGGACACAGCTGTGCACATCTCAACACTCCGCCCACAGGGAAACACAGGAACTCTAGGAAGAAGACAAACAATAAGAGCCAGGTCTGCTGCACCAACAAAGGCAAACTGAACAAAAAAAACACAAGATGGCAGCAGGCGGAGACAGTACTAAGATTTAACTACAACATGCTAAACAATTGCGTTTACTTTTAGGAGGCATGTTGCGTGCGATCGACTAACATTGCACGTGCTATAACTGCTGCAGAACGCCTTTTTTAAAAGAGGTTTTTGCGTGCACTGCACAGGTTTCATCATGGAGATACTGGATCATTTACTGCATATCCATGTTATCATGCTGCTACCCGTGGCGTTTGGCTGTGTTTTCAAACCAGCAGACATGTACCATTTTTTATGGGCTTTTTACAATGAAACCCACTTTTTTTGTGAGCTGCAGATGGGGATGCTCATGAGAGAGGAGCTGAACTTACTGTGCGGAAGAGACAAAGAAATCCACACTTCAATATTTCTTCTTCATATAGGGATTTGTTGTTAATATATATTCTAAATGAATAAACAAATGCCGTTAAATCAATTAATTTGTTTTAATCAGCCGGTGGAAGAGGGGTTAGTGCGTCTGCCTCACAATACGAAGGTCCTGAGTAGTCCTGGGTTCAAAACCGGGTTCGGGTTCTTTCTGTGTGGAGTTTGCATGTCCTCCCCGTGACGGAGGTTCCCTCCGGGTACTCCCGCTTCTTCCCACCTCCAAAAACATGCACCTGGGGATGGGTTGATTGGGAATACTAATTTGGCCCTAGTGTGTGAATGTGAATGTGAATGTGAATGTTGTCTGTCTATCTGTGTTGGGCCCGTGCTGAGGTGGCGACGTGTCCAGGGTGTACCCCCGCCTTCTGCCCGACTGTAGCTGAGATAGGCACCAGCACCACCCGCGACCCTAATGGGAATAAGCGGTAGAAAATGGATGGATGGATGGATGGATGGATAATCAGACCTTCAACTCACCAAGTATGCGTCTACAAATTTACAAGAGAATTTTGCTGTATAGATAACATCTCTGCCCTGCAATGAGGCGGCGACTTGTCCAGGGTGTACCCCGCCTTACGCCCGATTGTAGCTGAGATAGGCACTAGCGCCCCCTGAAACCCCAAAGGGAATAAGCGGTAGAAAATGGATGGATGGATGGATAACATGTCTAATATGTTTTTTTACTGTCGAACCAGGCAAATATGTTGACATACACACATAGGATGGAGGATTGTGTTCCTTATCTGTCTTTGCAATCCTGCAGCTGTGCGTGTAACTTGTCAGTTTGCACGTACTTTTCAGACGTGCTGAAAAATGCTAAATATTGCTAGCAAAGCGGTGGTGGATGTTGATATTACCTTTGCGCGTGCTTTATAATTATAGTTGCATTTTGTCCTCCCATTATTGTGGGCGTTTTTCTAATCAGCATATATATTGCACATATTAAAGACAAGAGACGCAAAATGAATTACACATCTTATTCTGCTAATTTAGCAGAGGCAATCCACTTTGCACAGGTGTAGCAGATCAACTGCATGGGCTATCAAGTTTACATGCCTTTTAGTAGACACAAACATTTCGCTAATCACTACTTGTCCAACGTTTAAAAAAAACAAAAAAAAAAAAAACTTAAAGCCTTGTCCAGCTGTTTACTGATGTATACTATTCATGTTTAGCTAACTTTTGCTGTAAATTAATATCGCCTCCAAATATCAGTTATCAACCTCCTCGACTACCAATAATGGGTGTTGGTATTGGCGCTGAAATGAAAATATCGGTTGATCTCTGATTTGCACTTACTAACATTCTACACACAACCTGTTCTGTGGGCATTTCGGAGGTTAGTTTGGACAAACATCAGAGAAATACATTTTGTTTTCATCTCACTCCCAGATGCTTTGGCCTGCTTGGCAGCCAGCCTAAGCCAGATGGGCTGCTTAGGTTTCATTACACTGGTGGAAACCCTGTGGTGTGTAAAGATGTTTTTTCATTATTGCAGTATCATGTGTATAGAGTTTGTGTGCTCATCCTCTATGTGTCACTCTTATTGTTTTCCCCTTTGTTATTGATTTTCTTTCCCTTCTTAACACACAGCACTGCAGCATCGGACAGACGGCGAGCAGACCGTTTGATCCGCAGACAGTGATAGAGCTGCTATGCTATTTACGCTGCAGTGTGTGTGTGTGTGTGTGTGTGTGTGTGTTTGTGCTAATTATTTATAGGGGCTCTTGCATGTCCAATTTACAACTGTTTCACAATTCTGCCACTCAAGCTTTGTGGAAGTGTGTAAAAAAAAGAGTAACAATGACAAAATATATCCGATGGAGATGAAATAAAGAGTAGGAGTTATTGGAGGATCGTGACTCAGCTGAAAGGGGGACAGGCAAGACTCCCTTGGTGGCATTCTGAAACACACCTGCACTGCACCATAACCATCACTAATGCAGTGATTGTGTGGGCTGGCAGGAAGAGATTTATGATATCATGCTTCTTGTAATATAACACACACAGTCTGGCAAAATCAAGCCCTGATAGGCCAGAATGATGACTTGGATTTAAAGTAGGCCAAGGACTAACACACACACATTCACACATGCCCACTGAGTCACATTCCCTCTCATCTTCATTCTCTGTGGATTTTTCAAAAATAGCAGATTAATCTCGGGAAATGAGCAGCTCTAATTTGTCAATCTCTCCACCCTCCTGCTTCGTCATCGCGTTTCATCCCGCATCAAGCCCTGTGCAGCATGGTTACATTTGACCTGAAGTGTGCTTAAAGGACAGAAAGCAGATTAACGCAAGGAGTAAAACATTGACAAATGTACACTTTTGTAGAGCATAATGCTCTAATGCTTACTGTGTATAAATTTGAACAGTGTTTATGTTGTGTAAAGTAAATTTCATATTTCTCGGAACTTAAGCTCATCTTGTATTTGAGATTGTTTATAAGGTTAGGCGAAATAAGTGCTCAACTTCAGCCTAAACCTTTTCGGTTTGTAACGTTGTCAATTTATGAATGTACAACTGTTTGTTTATGTAAAACTGTTTGTTTATTTTGTTGTTCACTGACAAGAAATAATAAGCTAAACTAAACCATATCTGGAGAGTTGAATCAACGCAAAGACATACATTTTTTTTCTGCAGATTAATTTAATTCAGATTAATTAATAGGTATGTTTTTTTATCTCCCCTTCTGGATAGTTAACTCATATAGACGTTCTGTGCCTATGAGTCTGCATTGTGGGCAAAATTGCAGCTGCAGGGGTAAAATCAAAATCAAAATGCTGTCTTTCTACATTTTTGCTAGTGCTGGGCATAAATCTTTTTTTTTTATTATTCTGGGCTCCACCTACAACAATTTGAAGGGTTAGAAGCACATCGGTGATTGGACATTTTGTCGTTGGAAAGGCTTTTTGATTTCCTGGACTGACACGCTTGTGCACACACACAAACACGCACACATGCACACAAGAACCGCGTATTGTGTTGTGCAGTGTGGACCAAACAGCCCTTAATTTTTTCAGAATACCGTTGCATCCCTAATGTTAAGTACAAACCCCATTTCCATATGAGTTGGAAAATTGTGTTGGATGTAAATATAAACGGAATACAATGAACCCATATTTAATTGAATGCACTACAAAGACAAGATATTTGATGTTCAAACTCATATATATATATATATATATATATATATATATATATATATATATATATATATATATGTATATATATATATATATATATGTATATATATATATATATATATATATATATATATGTATATATATATATATATATTTTTTTTTTTTTTTTGCAAATAATAATTAACTTACAATTTTATGGCTGCAACACATGCCAAAGTAGTTGGGAAAGGGCATGTTCACCACTGTGTTACATCACCTTTTATTTTAACAACACTCAGTAAACGTTTGTGAACTGAGGAAACTAATTGCTGAAGCTTTGAAAGTGGAATTCTTTCCCATTCTTTTTTTATGTAGTGTTTCAGTCGTTCAACAGTCTGGGGTCTCCGCTGTTGTATTTTACGCTTCATAATGCGCCACACATTTTCGATGGGAGACAGGTCTGGACTGCAGGCGGGCCAGGGAAGTACCCGCAATCTTTTTTTTTTTTTACGAAGCCACACTGTTGTAACACGTGCTGAATGTGGCTTGGCATTGTCTTGCTGAAATAAGCAGGGGCGTCCATGAAAAAGACGGCGCTTAGATGGCAGCATATGTTGTTCCAAAACCTGTATGTACCTTTTAGCATTAATGGTGCCTTCACAGATGTGTAAATTACCCATGCCTTGGGCACTAATGCACCCCCATGCTATGATAGATGCTGGCTTTTGAACTTTGCGTCGTTGGGGACGGCGTGGTGCAGTGGGAGAGTGGCCGTGCGCAAGGCGAGGGTTCCTGGTTCAAATCCCACCTAGTACCAACCTCGTCACGTCCGTTGTGTCCTTGAGCAAGACACTTCACCCTTCCTCCTGATGGGTGCTGGTTGGCGCATTGCATGGCAGCTCCCTCCAACAGTGTGAATGTGTGTGTGAATGGTTGAATGTGGAAGTAGTGTCAAATGCGCTTTGAGTACCTTGAAGGTAGAAAAGCGCTATACAATTATAATCCATTTATCATTATAACAGTCTGGATGGTTCGCTTCCCCTTTGGTTCGGTTGACAGGATGTCAAATATTTCCAAAAACAATTTGAAATGTGGATTCGTCAGACCACAGAACACTTTTCCACTTTGCATCAGTCCATCTTAGATGATCTCGGGCATAGAGAAGCCGGCGGCGTTTCTGGATGTTGTTGATAAATAGCTTTCGCTTCGCATAGTAGAGCTTTAACTTGCACTTACAGATGTAGCGACGAAGTGTACTTAGTGACAGTGGTTTTCTGAAGTGTTACTGAGCCGATGTGGTGATATCCTTTAGAGCAGGGGTGCCCATTACATCGATCGCGTGTTACCGGTCGATCGTGTAGGATGTTAGTCGATCGCCAGCAAGGCATTTAAAAAAAAAAGACCTAAAAATTAGCGATCATCAATCTTCACCAAGACGTCACTTTCGTCACTTGATTGACATTCACGACACCTGAGGGTCTTGTGAGATGACACTGCCTGCTGCGAGCTCATTATTAAGAAAAAGTGATAGACAGTAAGGCAAGAAACACTTTTTATTTCAACACATTCGCGACGTACCTGCTGGCAAAACTCTAAAGACCGACTGCACAGTTCCTATCTTCACAATAAAAGTGCTGCTTCCTCTTGCCTGCGCTAACAAAATAAGAGTCTCAGAGAGCTGGCGTGCACAAGCTAGCAAGCTACGGAGCTAATGGATTTTTTGTAAAGTGTATAAAAATGAGTATGGAAGCTGGACAAATAAAATGCCAAAAACCCACCCCTTTCATGTGGTATTGGACAGAAAGGAGGACTTTTGTTCTCCTCCATTTGAAAATGCCAACGTTATTCGCATTCGGATTCCAATAAATGCAAGTCATCAGAATCAGGTAATACTCCAACTTATATTCTTGTTTTCATGAAAGAAAGGACTCTATATGTGTTATTTAGGGCTATATAAGTAAACATTGATTGATTGATTGATAAACATTATTCCATTCACATTAAAAACTTTTAATCTGTTAACAAAAAATGTATGTTTCATAAATAAAAACATATAAATAATATAAATGAATGAGGTAGATCCCCTCGACTTGGTTAATTGAAAAGTAGCTCGAAATGCAGAAGAATTGTGGGCACCCCTGCTGTAGAGATAGATGTCGGTTTTTGATACAGTGCCATCTGAGGGATCGAAGGTCATGGTCATTCAATGTTGGTTTCCGGCCATGCTGCTTAGGTAGAGTGATTTCTCTGAACCTTTTGATGATGATATGGGTCGTATATGTTGAAATCCCTAAATTTCTTGCAATTGCACTTTGAGAAACGTTGTTCTTAAACTGTTTGACTATTTGCTCACCCAGTTGTTGACAAAAGGGTGTACCTTGCCCATCCTTTCTTGTGAAAGACTGAGCATTTTTTGGGAAGCTGTTTTTATACCCAATCATGGCACCCACCTGTTCCCAATTAGCCTGCACACCTGTGGGATGTTCCAAATAAGTGTTTGATGAGCATTCCTCAACTTTATCAGTATTTATTGCCACCTTTCCCAACTTCTTTGTTACGTGTTGCTGGCATCAAATTCTAAAGTTAATGATTATTTGCAAAAAAAAAAAATGTTTATCAGTTTGAACATCAAATATATTATCTTTGTAGCATATTCAATTGAATATGGGTTGAAAATGATTTGCAAATCATTGTATTCCGTTTATATTTACATCTGACACAATTTCCCAACTCATATGGAAACGGGGCTTGTAGATTTTCAGTGGGACTGTTTGTTCAATAAGCTGCTGGCTTCCTATGTGGAAAAAGATGGCTGCACCTGATAGCTCATGTACACCCCACCGACACACACCCTCACCCCCCGTCGCTCTCCCCCTCCCAAATTGCTTGTTTGCACACTAAATCAGACAGGATATACTCACCACTGACTTGTGGGATTTTACTTTGTATTAGTCCAGTATACTCATGGCGAGGCACAGTGCACGCAAACAGGTAAGTTTGCTTGAGCACTAAGCAGGCAGCCTTATTATCCAGCAATCCAACCATTTTCAACCATTTGATCAGGAAATGTTAGGGGTGTATTTTTATTGAACCTGTTTGGTTCGGAGGTGGACCAAAAGAGTTTCCACAAGCACATATTAACTAGCGTACCGCACGTTGTGTAAACAATACACACCAAGGCAACACACGGCATGCTAGCAGGGACCGGGCTACGATAGACTGACCATACCTCCTCTTTTCACCGGATATGTCCTCTTTTGCGGTGCTGTCCGGGTGGAGTTTCTTAAATGCCTCAAATGTCAAATTTTAAGTCAGGGTTGCGTGTATTTTCAATGTACGTTCAGGGTTAAGAAAACAAATTGTGAATGCAGCAGCATTCCTGACGGAGCGGCAGAGACAGAGAGAGCAAGAGAGTTATGATGAATGCGCATGCGTCGCCAGGTTCTGCTTTTTACCCATAGATTTATCAGATTTTATTTTTTATTATCTAAAGCAGGGGTGTAAAAAGTGTGCCCCGAAAGCCATTTGTGGCCCACAGCTAATGGTTCAAAGCAGTGGTTCTCAACCTTTTTTCAGTGTTATACCCCCGTGAACCTTTTTTTAATTCAAGTACCCCCTAATCAGAGCAAAGCATTTTTGGTTGACAAAAAGTGATAAAGAAGTAAAATACAGCACTATGTCATAAGTTTCTGATTTATTAAATCGTATAACAGTTCAAGAAAGACCACTACAAATGAGCAATATTTTGCACTATTTGGAAAAAAAGATATAAAATAACTAAAAAGTTGTTGAAAAATAAACAAGTCATATTTCTACACATAGAAGTAATCATCAACTTAAAGTGCCCTCTTTGGGGATTTAATAGAGATCTATCTGGATTCATGAACTTAATTCTAAACATTTCTTAACAAAAAAATAAATCTTTAACATCAGTATTTATGGAACATGTCCACAAAAAATCTAGCTGTCAACACTGAAGATTGCATTGCTGTATTTTTTTTTCACAGTTTATGAACTCAAATTCATATTTTGTTGAATTATTATTCAATAAATATATTTATAAAGTATTTCTGAATTGTTGCTATTTATAGAATATTTAAAAAAAATCTCACGTACCTCTTGGCATGCCTTCAAGTACCCCCATTTGAGAACCACTGCATTAACCCATTTACCAATTCCCCCTAAAAATTCGAAGTGGAATATTTGATGTGAAATAATTGGACCCTTTAATGGCTCAATAATTCATAACAACATTGATTGTTTTTTGAGCAATGCAAGTTAAAAAAACACTGAACATTGCATTGTTGCATTTCTTTTCACAGTTTATGAACTTACATTCATATTTTGTTGAAGTATTATTCAGTAAATACATTTATAAAGGATTTTTGAATTGTTGCTATTTTTAGTATATAAAAAAAAATCACATACTAAATGGTCCCTAGTGTGTGAATGTAAGTGTGAATGTTGTCTGTCTATCTGTATTGGCCATTCGATGAGGTGGCGACTTGTCCAGGGTGTACAACGCCTTCCGCCCGATTGTAGCTGAGATAGGCACCAGCAACCCCAAAAAGAATAAGTGGTAGAAAATGGATGGATGGATCACATACCCCTTGGCATACCTTCAAGTACCCCCAGGGGTACGTGTACCCCCATTTGAGAAACAATGTTTTAAAGACCCACGGCACATTTTAAAAATACTATTATGAATGAACAAAAACATTAACAAAAGTGATATAAAAAAGTTTAAAGGCTAAATGTAATGTAGAAAAAGTTGCAAGTTGACTAATTATAACAAAGCTGTTTTTTTTTTCTTTCAAACTGTCATCGCTCAAAACATAATATTGAATCAAAATCAATGTTATTATGAATTATTGACCTATCCAAGGTTCCCAATACTTCACATCAAATATGCCACTAAGAAAAATATTTTTGGTGGAAGATTTTGCAAATTTGGTAAATAAATAACCCAAAAATGTATATTTTGTTGTTTTCTTACTGTATCGAAAATGAACTGAACCGTGACCTCTTAACCGAGGTACGTACCGAGCCGAAATTTTTGTGTACCGTTTCACCCCTAGGAAATGTACAAATGTTGTGATTTTTGTTTTATACTTTTTTTTTTTTAATATACAAAAATATATATAAATAGTCATAAGTCAGCACAGTTAGTGGACAAATGTTAATATCCATTTAGTGTTTAGGTTTTCCCCTTAATGTAACTAAACGTGGCGCATTGTCTCGCACGCGGCCCCTGGACTAAAATGATTTTCACACTCATGGGGTAGCCTAGTCGCTGTAAGAAAATAAAATCATCAAACTTACAGCTTCCACGTCTGTAGCTGACAACACTAAATTGCCGTATTTATGTGCACTTAATTGTATAAGTGCTTTGATCAATCCGTAAATTACACGACTTGTCCAGGGTGTACGCCACCTTCCGCCCGAATGCAGCTGAGATAGGCTCCAGCACTCCCCACGACAACAAAAGGGACAAGCGGTAGAAAAGGATGGATGGATGGATGGACAAGATTTAAGACTTGACTTAATACTACAAAATAAAAGATCCAGTTTGATAGCAAATGTGATCTTTCACAATAGTTCACTGTTCAGGCCCTCCTTGTAAGAAGACTGGGACAGCAACTGATAGACAATTAGCACACTGCATCTGTTTCATTTGTGTCTTTTTCTCTTTTGTCTCCTCCAGGGGCATGTTTGAGTGACAAGCAAAGGAGGAAGTGGGATCTCTGACGCTCTGCCCTCTCTGCTGGTGGAGCCCCCCTTCAATATCTGACCAGAGACCCTCCTTGTCACCTGGATAGGTACTATAAGCATTGGGATTATTGAATACTATGAAATGGAACTTCATGTCAGGTGATTCTAGTTTAGGGGTGTCCAAACTTATTTCCATTCAGGACCGCAGGCTTAAAATTTAAAGCATGGGTGGCCCATTTTAATATTTTTCGTTTTTTAAAACCAAATAAGTAATATATTATTTTATTTTTTATTATTCAATAGTTTAGGCTCTGGATCAACTTCAAATATGTCAATATTATTATTATTATTATTAATATCATTTAAATCTGTTCTGCCATTTTTGTCAGAGAAAACCCTGTTTTTATGTCAAAAAAAAGCAACTACAGGGTTGCTGCTTCGATCCCCAGCTTCCGCTGTCATAGTCACATCTGCTGTGTCCTTCAGCTAGACACTTCACGCTTGCTCCTGATTAAGGTGTTTAGGGCATTGCATGGCAGCTCCTGCAATCAGTGTATGAATAGGTGAATGTGGAAATACTGTCAAAGCCTTGAAAAAAAGAATAGCGATATACAAGTATAACCCATTAACCCAGTGGTTGTCAACCTTTTTTCATGGATGTACCCCCTGTGAACATTTTTTAATTCAAGTACCCCCTAATCAGAGCAAAGCATTTTTGGTTGGAAAAAAAAAATGATAAAGAAGTAAAATACAGCACTATGTCATCAGTTTCTGATTTATTAAATTGTATAACAGTGCAAAATATTGCTCATCTGTAGTGGTCTTTCTTGAACTATTTGGAAAAAAAGACATAAAAATAACTAAAAACTTGTTGAAATATACACAAATCATTCAATTATAAATAAAGATTTCTACACATAGAAGTAATCATCAACTTAAAGTGCCCTCTTTGGGGATTGTAATAGAGATCCATCTGGATTCATGAACTTAATTCTAAACATTTCTTCACAAAAAAAAAGAAATCTTTAACATCAATATTTATGGAACATGTCCACAAAAAATCTAGCTGTCAACACTGAAGATTGCATTGCTGTATTTTTTTTTCACAGTTTATGAACTCAAATTCATATTTTGTTGAATTATTATTCAATAAATATATTTATAAAGGATTTCTGAATTGTTGCTATTTGTAGAATATTTAAAAAAAATCTCACGTACCTCTTGGCATGCCTTCAAGTACCCCCATTTGAGAACCACTGCATTAACCCATTTACCAATTCCCCCTAAAAATTCGAAGTGGAATATTTGATGTGAAATAATTGGACCCTTTAATGGCTCAATAATTCATAACAACATTGATTGTTTTTTGAGCAATGCAAGTTAAAAAAAAAAAAAAATCTAACAATATGCACGCAATTTGCAATTTTTTCCGCAAAACATATTTCGAAGTGGAAATTACTGATGTGAAGTAATTGAAATCTTCAATAGGTCGATAATAAAAGGTGGCAAATGTAGTACTGTGGCCAGATATGATACTACAATCACGGTCACAATTCTGTAGTCCCCTCCCACTCTCCATGACTGAGGTTGCCAGATATGCAGCCAAATCTGAATGCTACTCCAAGGAACTTCAAATGGCAATCGACGAGTCCAACGTTGTAGGTTTTTCTTGTTTATGCTTCTTGCAAGATGGTTTACAAAGTAATTATACCACATTTTACTGATGTCGATTAGCCAAATGTATTTGTAAAGTTACGGGACAGACTGTTTGCATTATCCTGCTAAAATGTCTAGTTTAACCACACGAACCACCATCGAAATATATATATTATATTATATATTACATATTGCATAGGCGGGCTTCACGGTGGCAGAGGGGTTAGTGCGTCTGCCTCACAATACGAAGGTCCTGCAGTCCTGGGTTCAAATCCAGGCTCGGGATCTTTCTGTGTGGAGTTTGCATGTTCTCCCCGTGAATGCGTGGGTTCCCTCCGGGTACTCCGGCTTCCTCCCACTTCCAAAGACATGCACCTGGGGATAGGTTGATTGGCAACACTAAATTGGCCCTAGTGGGTGAATGTGAGTGTGAATGTTGTCTGGCTATCTGTGTTGGCCCTGCGATGAGGTGGCGACTTGTCCAGGGTGTACCCCGCCTTCCGCCCGATTGTAGCTGAGATAGGCGCCAGCGCCCCCCGTGACCCCAAAAAAAGGGAATAAGCGGTAGGAAATGGATGGATGGATATTGCATAGGCCTACTTTGATGGCAAGCCAAGGCCAACAGTAAAATTAGTGCCCCATTTCGTTGAGCATATCTCTATGTTGCATCCAACCTGACGCACTGCATTCTCTTCCATGTACGCACAACTCCATCTTTCAATGCAGAGTGCAGTTTTATGAGCCAACCCACATTATGCAAAAACCACAATACGCTTAAATCATATAGCCTACTACCATGTCAGTACACAAAGTGCAACATCAGTACATGTAATGCATTATATTGTGCCAAGCAAATACCACTCCATATGTGCCTGATGCACATACAGTACCAGAAACCGCAAATAGCCGTGCTAATGTTGGAACGCATTTCCTCAGCCTAACAGCATATTGAGAACGAAAAAAGGCACTTACACTACCCATATCCACATACGCTTTATTTGTTGAAATTATCTTTTGCCGTGTCAGTTGGATGACACATCGACATACAGGCTAACTGGCATATATTTCCCCCATCTGTCAATGTGTCATTGACCGGGCTAGCATGCCAAGCATTCCTTGCACGAACATAATAGCTTTGTTAGACAAGATCGTAGACTGTATTGGACAATATAGTTTACATACAAATTGTCCATTTCCATCTATGCAAGTAATAAGAAAACGTAAACGCTTGACTTACCAATCAAGGAGGAAATGAGCAAGTTTGGGGTCGGATGAAAAAAATCTTCTCCGCCTTCAAACGTCTCCATCTTTCAAAGGCATCCCCGATACAAATCCTCGTTTTGTTCCTGGCTTTGACATGAATCGTGGGCTTCACGGTGGCAGAGGGGTTAGTGCGTCTGCCTCACAATACAAAGTTCCTGCAGTCCTGGGTTCAAATCCAGGCTCGGAATCTTTCTGTGTGGAGTTTGCATGTTCTCCCCGTGAATGCGTGGGTTCCCTCCGGGTACTCCGGCTTCCTCCCACTTCCAAAGACATGCACCTGGGGATAGGTTGATTGGCAACATTAAATTGGCCCTAGTGTGTGAATGTGAGTGTGAATGTTGTCTGTCTATCTGTGTTGGCCCTGCGATGAGGTGGCGACTTGTCCAGGGTGTACCCCCCCTTCCGCCCGATTGTAGCTGTGATAGGCGCCAGCGCCCCCCGCGACCCCAAAAAAAGGGAATAAGCGGTAGAAAATGGATGGATGGAAGTAGTGAATCGTGACAACGCCTTTTAGATTTAGATTCTGACATGTTTAGTCACTTTACCAGTGGCAGTAGCTCGACGAAGAGGGCGGTGCCTACCTGGCAACCTGGATGTGACACCCTCACAGACTTTATAATTGGTCAAACAGTGGAGGACCTGGCATCCAAATGAAAACAATAACAAGATTCCTGGGCTGTAAATCTAATTTTGAAATGAGCATATCCCTGCTGAACTACTGTTAGCAGTTATAAAGGTATTCGAAAAGAATATGATTTATCAATGATTTATTAATGCCTTTTGGCATTTGAGGGCCATTTAATGATGACTCTACATTAAATTATTACATATGGCAACTTTAATAACTATATTAATTTTGCTTAATTGTAATTTTTGGAGCAATGACCGTTTTTTAAATGTTTTTTTGTTTGCCTTTGTGTAATAGTACTTTGCGAATGTTCAGAGGGTGCAGGCCGTTAAAAAATGTACTGCTGGCCGCAAATTGCCACTGGTTTCCCCCATCTTCTAGTTGATGACCTACACAGTGTTTAAGTCATGTGTATGTGTGTTCCATTTGTACAAATATTCATATTTTATTTCACTCAAACTGTAAGACTATTTGGACAAAATGTGCTGTCACATTGGTCCCAGGTCTAGTAAGAGTCAAGTTAAGTACAGCAGAAGGAGCATTTTCACACTTTGATGATCGGTATATACAGTATACTTAGTAGTCTACTTAAGTACTTAGTAGGCAGGGCAAGCCCGGCTGTGATGCCACAGAGCCATTTAAATCCTGCCGGTAGAGTCTGATTGCGAAATACGGAGGCGTGGGAGCAGCAGACTCGGAACAGCTGATACACTGACACAAACCTGCTGCTTCGACCATACCGCTTGCATAGTGTTATCACTTGATATGGATATGTGTTCATAACAGTGTGTTCACACAAATTAGCATTTTGTGTAATTTGTTATAATAATGGATTTTTTCTCTTTTAATAATGACATGCAAAGTGTTGGAGGAACTATTACAGTAAATGTTCTCTGTGTATTTTCTGGTGCAGCCTTGTGACAGTAATACGTATTGATTTTGGCTGAGAATGTCTGACTGATTGGAGTGTTTGATTCCACTTTGTGCCTGTGCCAAGCTTTAAATTGCTAATCAATTTTAGCTGCTACTTTTTTGCTTCAGTGGGCACTTTCCCTCTTTGTTTTTTTTCTGTCTTGGTGGTTGCCCCTCTTTTTCCCCATTATCTTTTAGATGTAAATTTTAAAATACTAGTTGCTCATTTTAGTGCTTACCCTTTGTCCTCGTTTTAGTGCTCTGGGTTTATAATGTATGTGAACATATATAGTGTGATTTTGCTCATATTTTCCACCGAAGCACAATACAAGTGACTAAGGTATTTATGAACACAATGTTCCTTATAAATCACTCTCGTTAAGTATTTCAAATGTTAGTACTGACTTCGACTCTAAACCTTCTCTTTACAAATTGTTAGGGCAGACTAACATTTTACATTTCTGGGAGCCTTAAAAAAACATACATGTATGTGACCTATATAGCACAATTTGGAAACATTGTTGGAGTATTCTGTACACAAAACAGCATAACATAATGGTGTTCAACAAATGACTGAAATATATTTGTGGCAATGGTCATATAATTAGCAGTAACACAAAACTCAGTGGTAAAACTGATCTTTTTTTGTCATGAGAAATGTGCAACATTAGCTTAAAATGAACCTCGTTTATTGACACTGTAACTTGAGGCTGGGGGGAGTTAATTGGGGTTGTAAGAAGACTATACACAAGTCTCCAGCTAGATGGCATGTGGATAAATGAATAAATATCATCAGGTTCTCAATCGGGGAGGGCATGAAAAAAAAATGTTTTAAAAGAGGCATGACAACACATAATTGAGAAGCACTGGTTTAGGGATACATAATCTTATTTTTCTGGCTTTTCTAGACCAATATTGATAACTTATTTAGAGTATTTTTTTTATTTTTTAGATTTAGATTCAGGTTTGTGCACACTAGGAGGTAAGGACGACTCAAACAAAGGTGGGTTTGAAAAAATGTAGCTATAGATTTGTCTTACCAAATATGAAACCATTTCTCTGGTTGGGCTAACAACACAGGTCCACCATTCAGTAGTGAAACATTTGTTCTTATTGTCATTCATCAGCTTTGCATTAGTGTGGCAATTATTGCACGTGGTATATTGCTGGCAAACATACATCTGGAAAATAGCGGAGTCTCAGAATTATAAACTGTGGTTCCCGGTGGTCTGCTTGCTGACAGGTTCCAGTGTCTTCAGCCCTGGTAGGGGGAAATCACTGGTGCCTTTGGCCTTAGGGTTCTCTCGCTGACTTTTTGCACTTTTTGGACAGAGCGGTGTTAGCAACAGCCAAAGGCCTTTTTTTATAGCTTTAGGTAGTTTCTTTTGCGACGCAGGCGTCTTCATGGGATTTCAGGGCGCTGTCGTTGCAATGCTAGCGGTGTTTTGGGGTGGCTAGTGCGGTTTGATGTGTTAAAACAGGGTTTCCCCCTGATTGCCAATATACTGTACACGTGCTGGTTGGTTGGTTGAAGTTTATTTCAAAGATATATGCAATTTAAACATGATACATCATATCGTATATTTCACATATTTTTTTATATCTCTTAACCTCTTAAGGCCCAAGCTGTTTGTTTAAATGTTTTTTTTATTTATTTTTATTTGCTATTTGGGCTTATTGGACCCTAATTAGAATAAAAACTAAAGATCATCTTTTGATATGATGTACTTAGTCCATAAGTACAGAAACGTGTACTTCATGGGTATTGACATGCTAATTTTTATTTTTACAATTTTTTTTCTAAATTCTATTATATGTTTTGCTCTTCTGACACCACAAGATAGCAGTATACGTGTCCATTTGTCAGCATAAGACCCCAATTGAGTAATGTACACAATTTTGGAAATAAGAGCTAAAAGGTGCTGTTTACGCATGTGGCCATAAGGCCTTTAGAGGATTAAAGGGGAATTGCGATTTTTGGGAATTTTCCCTATTGTTCACAATCATTATGAAGGACATGACGACGGATGTCTTTTTTTTGAATGCATTCTAAATCTTGAAAAAACGTAAATAAAAGTACGCACGCAGCGTAGCCAATTGGAGGTCCTTTGTTACGCGCATAATAATCCAAAAAGCGCCAACTATACTCCATTTACATTTTGTGACTTGTATATTAACCAAGTATTTGTAATATTTTTCTTCTTGAGGATTACAATTCAGTCTTCATCTAAGTGAGAATATTACAAGATTCTATCAGTTTGCATGCTAATGACTGCAGCCCTTGTACAGTAAGTGATGATTGTGTTTGTTAGCTCTCACAAAGTCTGTAGTGGAAAAAAGCAAATGTTGTAATGTGTTTTTTTATGCTTAAAATTATCAAAATACTTAAATATTATTTTTAACTGCTTTTATAGACAGAATGGAGCGACTCCCGTAGGCTCCATTGTATGCAGTATTTGATCGCATTAGTGGCGCAGTGGGAGAGTGGCCGTGCGCAACCCGAGGGTCCCTGGTTCAAATCCCACCTAGTACCAACCTCGTCACGTCCGTTGTGTCCTGAGCAAGACACTTCACCCTTGCTCCTGATGGGTGCTGGTTGGCGCCTTGCATGGCAGCTCCCTCCATCAGTGTGTGAATGGGTAAATGTGGAAGTAATGTCAAAGCGCTTTGAGTACCTTGAAGGTAGAAAAGCGCTATACAAGTACAACCCATTTATCATTTATATTTAGAATGCAATAAAAAAATAAATCGGTCGTCATGTCTTTCATAATGATTGTGAACGATAGGCTACATTCTAAAAAAGGTGCAGTTCCCCCTTAGCATGTCCAAAAAGACTATGAGGAAGCAGATCTTATTTAATCCTACCCCTTTTTCCACCTCATAACAATTACTAACACATATTGTTCACTTCCTGTTCTTAATATCTAACATAATTTGCTTTTTTTTTTTTAAATACAACAGTTCTCTTACAATTATAAACAGTTGAGTCAGTTAAAATTTACATGATGACATGAATATCTTTTTTTCAATAATTTCAAGGCGATTATCATAATTCTTTTTTATTGTACTTTGTAAACACTTGTTTGAACAGCCTCTTAAATTGCATCATCTTAGTACATTGTTTGACTTCTTTTCTTATTAATCCATTCCAATAATATAAGTCTAGATACTGATATACTAAAGATTTTAAGTATTGTATATGCATGCAAATGTTTTAAGTTGCATTTTTCTGTAAGTTTATATTTCTCCATCATTTGTTGAGTAGAATGGTGGGGGTATCTAAACAGTCCTTTGAATAAGAGATGGAAAAAAATAACTTGAGGTGGTTAATTGATATTCTCCACAATGTCATCAAGTCACTGTAAAACTAAGCACACTAATCAATATAGACATGAAGTGCACACACATGAAGGAATCGGGTTAAATTACTAATACAGTTTGGAATAAATTGACTAAAGCAATACAATTTATACAGGATGAGGATTGACTCAAAGGCCGCTAATTAAATGCTAATGTATTATGGACCATCATATTGACAGGTTAACAAAAATTAGCAGGGCTAATTGCAGGGCACATATATAGACAAACAATCATTCACACTCACGTTACGGCCTATGGACAATTTAGTGTCTCCAATGAACATAACCTGCATAACTTTAGAATGTAGGAGGAAGCCAGAGTACCCAAAGAAAACCCACACACTTACAGGGAGATCATGCAAACTACACTGAAATGTCCAAATGGAGATTTGAAGAAACACACGGTGTAAAGTCAGATGTTACTGTCCATCCATCCATCCATTTTCTACCGCTTATTCCGTTTCGGGGTCGCGGGGGGCGCTGGCGCCTATCTCAGCTACAATCGGGCGGAAGGCAGGGTACACCCTGGACAAGTCGCCACCTCATCGCAGGGCCAACACAGATAGACAGACAACATTCACACTCACAATCACACACTAGGGCCAATTTAGTGTTGCCAATCAACCTATCCCCAGGTGCATGTCTTGTTACTGGTATCGTCTAAATTGGGGTAGTTTCCACAGGCTTGAACAAGAAATGCATTAATTGACGTAAAATACTTTCTATTGAACTTTTGAGTGCCAAGTCTGTTCCATGGTCGATCAGGTGCGTGAACAGCTGTAGCGCTTAAGCTGACAGACAACTTAGATGCTTATTTTTCAAAATAAAGCACAGAGGAACATTTTGATGATATTTGAGATGTTTTTCTAATAATGGCCAATAGTGCTTGAATAAAATACTGTGCACAGTATATCCATTAACACAAAATATGAATTATATTTATTTTCATGTAAAAACGTTATTTTCAAGGTGTAGGGACTTTTATATTTAAAACACTCAGATAAACAAATAAACACGGTAAAGGTTGGCTTGTTTAGCAACTAATAAGGTTTTTGTACGTGAACCTGTGGAGAATCAGAGCAATGAGGGATGCCTTTTTCCCTAACACACTAGTCAAAACTAGAATTTGCACATATTAACTGTGTTAAAATGCAGAGTTCAAGGCATACCGCCGCCCAACTGGTAGCAGCAAATCTAGTCGTGACGGTCCAAATTTATTTGTGGAGGACCACAACAAATAAATGTGTGTGAAACAGTCCCATTGTGGCGCTTGGGGTGGTTAGATGACGCCATATTTTAATTAGTACAATTGGCCATTATAACAGCCATTTTGGTATAGCTGAAGTCAAAATCTTGATGCAAGGACAGCCATGATGTACAATGACACATATATGTACAGTATCTCTTGATTAGTCTCTCCTGGTCTCTGGCTCCCTTCCTCAGTGGTGTTGCAGCGTGTTGTGCTGTCAAAGTCACAACCTGAAAATGTAGTGACCCCAACCTTTTCGCTCTGAGCGTCTTCGTTGTCGCGCTACTTCACAAAGCAGCGATGGAGACAAGGCCCGTGGCCAGTTTCTTCTATTTCACTTCCCTAATATTAGCCTGCGCCTCGTTCTGCTCCAGTTGAAGCTATACGATGGTTCAATCAGGATTCACATCAGCTTTGCCTTGGAATCTGTTAAGCTTATTGAACCTATATAACCTGGGGACATCACGTCACGGCTTGTTTCGTCCCAGTCCTTTTGCTACATCGACACACAATTTACATGTCAAGAGCAGATTCTCATCTTGTTTCCATGCCGCTTAACGCCATCTTCCTTGCTTACTTGCATTAATATTGCATTTCCTGAAGGGAGCTTCCTCCCTCGTAGTCATCTAATTGCGAAGTACTGTATCCTCAGCTTGTGCAACATCTGAGGGAGGGTTAAGTTTGTTGAATAGAGTAGAATGGAGAACTGGAAGAGACAGAAGGTTGTAAGGGGGAAAATTGTGTACTAGTAGAGGCGTAACGATGGCAACCTCTCTTGGAACGAGTGAGGTAGCTTAGGGGCGGCGAAAAATAGATGGCAATATAAAAGACGGATGGGGAGGGGCCCGAGGGGGGAGATGATATGTTAATGGAAGAGGGTGATAGAGTGGATATGTGTGTGTCTGTTTAATATCACAGGAAGACTGTCTGTGTAAAAGAGGTTTCAAAGAGACTAGTGCCCAGCAAAAACTGACACACTATTACACATGCAACACACCCACTCACACCCACTCATAGCCCTGTTGTCGAAGGTTGTGAAGGGGACCAAAATAGTACAGTAGTATCTCAACTTATGACTACCTCAACTTACGAGTATTCTAGGGTCCGAACTGTCTCTCGGCTTTTTGGGATGCTTTACGTTGGAAGCATAATTTGGTCAGGAGTCTCCCTGTCGTTAGTAGAAGTAGTGTTTGCACACAGCCAGGTATCAACGCACTCTGACCCTCCAACCACCAGAACTGAGGAAGATAGTGCGAAGGAGATGACAGAATCAGAAAAAACAACCTACAAGTTAGCCGACCTGGCAAGTCATCCTGACCAAAGCTCTGTCAGTCAGCAACATACAAGCACCAGCCAGCCTGTGTGGCATGCAGCTTAAAACATCCAAATAATGAACATTCATCCATGAAAATATGGAGAAACCACAGTTGTGTGTTTGACGTGTTTTAGTTTGTTCTTTCTCCTGACCCAATAAACTGGATGATTTAGCATTACCATTGGTTCGTCACTCAAAGGCATCCGTGTGACACATAAACTGCAATTTCGTAGTTCCTCTAGTTACACGATGTAGGTGCATATGTAAGAGACACCTACAAAAGGCTGATCCCCAAGGTAAATATTAAAAATATTATCACAAAATTGCGTGCTGTCACATGTGTCTTGTGTTCTGGTACAACAATAAAGTTTCTTAAATCCTTAAATAACAATATTTCATAAAGCTACTGTGATTGTTTGTAGTACATTATATTCTAATTGTTTTTGAAGGATATTTAATATTTTTATATTTTTTGTTAGATTGGTGCTATTTTGGGAGGGCAAATCACTTATTATATTAATTTCAATTAATTTCAATGTGAATGGCTGTTTTGAGGTATGAGTGTTTTGAGTTAGAATCTCGGCCATGGAAAAGATTGAGCTCATAAGTTGAGGTACCGCTATACCTTGAAGATGGAGCTTGAGCTAACTAGTTCGGCATTAGGGCCTTTGGATACATCTTTAACTTTCTTCTGCATGTGTAGGTGTCCATGTTCTTACAAACCCGTTTCCATAAGAGTGGGGAAATTGTGTTAGATGTAAATATAAACAGAATACAATGATTTGCAAATCATTTTCAACCCATATCCAGTTGAACATGCTTCAAAGACAACATATTTGATGTTCAAACTGATAAACACTTATTTTTTTTTTTGCAAATAATCATTAACTTTAGACTTTGATGCCAGCAACACGTGACAAAGAAGTTGGGAAAGGTGGCAATAAATACTGATAAAGTTGAGGAATGCTCATCAAACTCATATTTGGAACATCCCACAGGTGTGCAGGCTAATTGGGAACAAGTGGGTGCCATGATTTGGTATAAAAGCAGCTTCCGTGAAATGCTCAGTCATTCACAAACAAGGATTGGGAAACGGTCACCACTTTGTGAACAAATGCGTGAGCAAATTGTCAAACAATTTAAGGATCTGGAGAAATCACTGCACATAAGCGATGATATAACAGACATTCGTTCCCTCAGGCGGTACTGCATCAAAAAGCAACATCAGTGTGTAAAGGATATCACCACATGGGTTCAGGAACACTTCAGAAAACCGCTATCAGTAACTATAGTTTGTCGCTACATCTGTAAGTACAAGTTAAAGCTCTACTATGCAAAGCCAAAGCCATTTATCAACGACGCCCAGTAACGCCGCCGGCTTCGCTGGGCCCGAGCTCAGTGAAGATGGACTGATGCAAAGGGGAAAAGTGTTCTGTGGTCTGACGAGTCCACATTTTAAATTATTTTTTGGAAATGGTGAACGTCGTGTCCTCCGGACCAAAGAGGAAAAGAACCATAAGGACCGTTCTAGGTGCAAAGTTGAATAACCAGCTTCTGTGATGGTATGGGGGTGCATTAGTGCGCAAGGCATGGGTAACTTACACATCTGTGAAGGCACCATTAATGCTGAAAGGTACATACAGGTTTTGGAGCAACATATGTTGCCATCCAAACAACGTTGTCATGGACGCCCTTGCTTATTTCAGCAAGACAATGCCAAGTCACTTGTTACAACAGCGTGGCTTCATAGGAAAAGAGTGCGGGTACTAGACTGGCTTGCCTGTAGTCCAGACCTGTCTCCCATTGAAAATGTGTGGCGCATTATGAAGCCTAAAATACCACAACAAAGACCCCGGACTGTTGAACGACTGAAGCTCTACATAAAACAAGAATGGGAAAGAATTCACCTTGAAAAGCTTCAAAAATGTGTCTCCTTAATTCCCGAAGGTTTATTGAGTGTTGTTAAAAGAAAAGGTGATGAAACACAGTGGGGAACATGCACTTTCCCAACTACTTTGGTACGTGTTGCAGCCATGAAATTCTAAGTTAATTATTAGTTGCAAAAAAAAAAAAAGTTTATGAGTTTGAAGATCAAATATGTTGTTTTTGTAGTGCATTCAATTGAATTTCGGTTGAAAAGGATTTGCAAATCATTGTATTCCGTTTATATTTACATCTAACACAATTTCCCAACTCATAGGGAAACGGGGTTTGTACTTTGAGATGAGTGAAATGCATCCATGTCGTTGTCCCAAGCATCAATGTGTAGTAGAATGTTTTCTCCTGCGTTGACAAGTTGCGTCATGTTTTAGGACAGCGGTCAGAAAAGACAGCCCAGAGCAAACATGGGGTATGCTATGAATTTATGACCTTTCACGCTTGTCAAAAATGTCTGGAATTTTCAGTAGTTCAAGAAATAGCTTATTAATAATAATTACCGTATTTTTCAGATTATAAATCGCCCCGGGTTATACGTCGTACCGGCCGAAAGTGCCCAATAAAGAAAGAAAAACACATATATACGTCGCACTGGAGTATAACTCGCATTTATGGGGGACATTTATTTGATAAAATCCAACACCAAGAATAGACATTTTAAAGGCAATTTGAAGTACATAAAGTATACTGAACAACAGGCTGAATAAGTGTACGTTCTATGACGCATAAATAACCAACTGAGAACGTGACTGGTATGTTAACCTAACATATTATGGTAAGAAACATTCAAATAACTATAACATATAGAACATGCTATACGTTTACCAAACAATCTGTCACTCCTAATTGATAAATCCGATGAAATCTTCTTCCTCAATGTCGCTTCTAAACAACTCTGCCAACCCCAAAGGTATGCGGCGGTTCCTCTTGTCGTTGTTTTGCTGCATATTTCACTACGTCCATCTTGTAATCTGGAGTACATGATTTCCTTTTCGGTCCAATTTTTGTTCAGCCCTTCTCAGTTTTTATAAGTTACCGCTAACGATGAAATTATCCATTTTAATAGCCACAGCAGTAGCTTATGGCATATAGCAGTTAGCATTCCATGACCCACAATGCACTTCTGCCATGACCCTGCCCCGCAAAATTCTTATTTGTTGACGTGTATGTGACGATTGCTGACGTGTGTGTGACGATTGCTGACATTTTCTTCGTCTCTTCCGCGAATGAGATAAATAATATTATTTGATATATTACGGTAATGTGTTAATAATTTCACACATAAGACGCACCCCCGGCCAAACTATGAAAAAAACTGCGACTTATAGTCCAAAAAATACGGTACGAATTTTAAGTTTAAGAGTCTAATAATTATTCTTGACTATGACTACTGACACAAAAAGTACAATAATGTTTTTCAATTCATATAAATGATGACAGATGACTGAATCAGTAAATAAATATGCTGTATATTGGGGATTTAACAACTACGGGTATTAATGATAAACCACATTAAAATTCCAGACGGTTAGTATTACCATTTTAAATTATATTATTGTGAAACTGTGATTAATCTAATAAACTCAAAGACCATTTATACTGCTAATTTATTTCCTGGAGAAGCAAGCTGGCCCACTAATCACATGCTAGCTTTATTGCTAACTAGGCATGTAATAATATGAAAATTTCATATAGCGGTTGTTGTGAGCAAAATTATTACGGCCGTTATCGCGGTATTGTTGAATGTGCTCAAAGAGTACTCTACTTTCTCCACACTGAAATCTTTTAACCATAATACATAGCTAAAATAATTTGACACAATATACTTTTTAGCAAAAAAACAAAACAAAACATTAAATATTGTTTTGGCTTTTTAAGAGACAAACTCTGATTTCAAATTTTGTTCTTTTTAATTTGTAAAAGTTTTTTTTTTTTAAACATTGATAAAATGTAAAGGATGAAGGCAAATTGAGTGCTCTCTTGGCTTCCTTTTAGGTTTATATGACATCACGCAAGTTTATATCCTGTGTAGACAATAGACAATTCCGTCTGAGTCGTATTCTTTTGTGTATAGATTGATCACTACGTGCTAAGAAAGCATAGCCTGAAGGTTCAATGTACACAATCACATTTCTTCGTTGCTCAGACAGACAATAATCTAATGTGTTTATATACATTTAGATTGGGGTATGTCATTTCATAATGGGGAAAGACGTTAATCTTAATATCTCCTATATTCGTGTTAGCATTTAGCGCTCCTCAATCCGTGAGTTTATCAAAGTGTGGTTATCATTCACGTTTTTTCGAACATTTCAATTTAAAATGGTATTTACTTTCGTCAGGAGTTTTACCGTGGCAGTCATTATTACTATTTATCGTTCCATTCCTAATGCTAACGCGAATAAAAGGGACATTAACGTCTGTCCACATTGAAAAGACATACCCCAATCAAAACTTATATAAACACATTGTTGTCTGAGATATTGAATTGTGCACATTGAACCTACTGACTGGGCTGAGTGTTGAGTTTTATCCATCCATCCATTTTCTACCGCTTATTCCCTTTTGGGGTCGCGGGGGGCGCTGGCGCCTATCTCAGCTACAATCGGGCGGAAGGCGGGGTACACCCTGGACAAGTCGCCACCTCATCTTGAGTTTTATCCATCCATCCATCCATCATCCTCCGCTTATCCGAGGTCGGGTCGCGGGGGCAGCAGCCTAAGCAGGGAAGCCCAGACTTCCCTATCTCCAGCCACTTCGTCTAGCTCTTCCCGGGGGATCCCGAGGCGTTCCCAGGCCAGCCGGGAGACATAGTCTTTCCAACGTGTCCTGGGTCTTCCCCGTGGCCTCCTACCAGCTGGACGTGCCCTAAACACCTCCCTAGGGAGGCGTTCGGGTGGCATCCTGACCAGATGCCCGAACCACCTCATCTGGCTCCTCTCGATGTGGAGGAGCAGCGGCTTTACTTTGAGTTCCTCCCGGATGGCAGAGCTTCTCACCCTATCTCTAAGGGAGAGCCCCGCCACCCGGCGGAGGAAACTCATTTCGGCCGCTTGTACCCGTGATCTTATCCTTTCGGTCATGACCCAAAGCTCATGACCATAGGTGAGGATGGGAACGTAGATCGAACGGTAAATTGAGAGCTTTGCCTTCCGGCTCAGCTCCTTCTTCACCACAACGGATCGATACAACGTCCGCATTACTGAAGACGCGGCACCGATCCGCCTGTCGATCTCACGATCCACTCTTCCCCCACTCGTGAACAAGACTCCTAGGTACTTGAACTCCTCCACTTGGGGCAGGGTCTCCTCCCCAACCCGGAGATGGCACTCCACCCTTTTCCGGGCGAGAACCATGGACTCGGACTTGGAGGTGCTGATTCTCATTCCGGTCGCTTCACACTCGGCTGCGAACCGATCCAGTGAGAGCTGAAGATCCCGGTCAGATGAAGCCATCAGGACTACATCATCTGCAAAAAGCAGAGACCTAATCCCGTGGCCACCAAACCGGAACCCCTCAACGCCTTGACTGCGCCTAGAAATTCTGTCCATAAAAGTTATGAACAGAATCGGTGACAAAGGACAGCCTTGGCGGAGTCCAACCTTCACTGGAAACGTGTCCGACTTACTGCCAGCAATGCGGACCAAGCTCTGACACTGATCATACAGGGAGCGGACCGCCACAATAAGACAGTCCGATACCCCATACTCTCTGAGCACTCCCCACAGGACTTCCCGAGGGACACGGTCGAATGCCTTCTCCAAGTCCACAAAGCACATGTAGACTGGTTGGGCAAACTCCCATGCACCCTCAAGAACCCTGCCGAGAGTATAGAGCTGGTCCACAGTTCCACGACCAGGACGAAAACCACACTGTTCCTCCTGAATCCGAGGTTCGACTATCCGGCGAAGCCTCCTCTCCAGTACACCTGAATAAACCTTACCGGGAAGGCTGAGGAGTGTGATCCCACGATAGTTGGAACACACCCTCCGGTCCCCCTTCTTAAAGAGAGGGACCACCACCCCGGTCTGCCAATCCAGAGGTACCGCCCCCGATTTCCACGCGATGCTGCAGAGTCTTGTCAACCAAGACAGCCCCACAGCATCCAGAGCCTTAAGGAACTCCGGGCGGATCTCATCCACCCCCGGGGCCTTGCCGCCAAGGAGCTTTTTAACTACCTCAGCGACCTCAGCCCCAGAAATAGGAGAGTCCACTACAGATTCCCCAGGCACCGCTTCCTCAAAGAAAGACGTGTTGGTGGGATTGAGGAGGTCTTCGAAGTATTCCCTCCACCGATCCACAACATCCGCAGTCGAAGTCAGCAGAACACCATCCGCACCATACACGGTGTTGATAGTGCACTGCTTCCCCTTCCTGAGGCGCCGTACGGTGGTCCAGAATCGCTTCGAAGCCGTCCGGAAGTCGTTTTCCATGGCTTCCCCGAACTCTTCCCATGTCCGAGTTTTTGCCTCCGCGACCGCTAAAGCTGCACACCGCTTGGCCCGTCGGTACCCGTCCACTGCCTCCGGAGTCCTATGAGCCAAAAGAACCCGATAGGACTCCTTCTTCAGCTTGACGGCATCCCTCACTGCTGGTGTCCACCAACGGGTTCTGGGATTACCGCCACGACAGGCACCAACAACCTTGCGGCCACAGCTCCAATCAGCCGCCTCGACAATAGAGGTTCGGAACATGGTCCACTCGGACTCAATGTCCCGCACCTCCCTGGTGACATGTTCAAAGTTCTCCCGGAGGTGTGAATTGAAACTCTCTCTGACAGGAGACTCTGCCAGACGTTCCCAGCAGACCCTCACAATGCGCTTGGGCCTGCCAGGTCTGTCCGGCATCCTCCCCCACCATCGCAGCCAACTCACCACCAGGTGGTGATCGGTAGAAAGCTCCGCCCCTCTCTTCACCCGAGTGTCCAAAACATAAGGCCGCAAATCCGATGACACAACTACAAAGTCGATCATGGAACTGCGGCCTAGGGTGTCCTGGTGCCAAGTGCACATATGGACACCCTTATGTTTGAACATGGTGTTTGTTATCGACAAACTGTGACGAGCACAAAAGTCCAATAACAAAACACCACTCGGGTTTAGATCCGGGCGACCATTCTTCCCAATCACGCCTCTCCAGGTTTCACTGTCGTTGCCAACATGAGCGTTGAAGTCTCCCAGTAGGACAAGGGAATCACCCGGAGGAGCACTTTCCAGTACTCCCTCGAGTGTACCCAAAAAGGGTGGGTATTCTGAACTGCTGTTTGGTGCGTAAGCACAAACAACAGTCAGGACCCGTCCCCCCACCCGAAGGCGAAGGGAAGCTACCCTCTCGTCCACTGGGTTGAACTCAAACGTACAGGCTTTGAGCCGGGGGGCAACCAGAATTGCCACCCCAGCCCGTCGCCTCTCACTGCCGGCAACGCCAGAGTGGAAGAGGGTCCAGTCCCTCTCGAGAGAACTGGTTCCAGAGCCCTTGCTGTGCGTCGAGGTGAGTCCGACTATATCCAGCCGGAACTTCTCTACCTCGCGCACTAGCTCAGGCTCCTTCCCCCCCAGTGAGGTGACGTTCCACGTCCCAAGAGCTAGCTTCTGTAGCCGAGGATCGGACCGCCAAGTGCCCTGCCTTCGGCTGCCGCCCAGCTCACAATGCACCCGACCTCTATGGCCCCTCCTATGAGTGGTGAGCCCATTGGAGGGATGACCCACGTTGCCTCTTCGGGCTGTGCCCGGCCGGGCCCCATGGGAACAGGCCCGACCACCAGGCGCTCGCCATCGTGCCCCAACTCCGGGCCTGGCTCCAGAGCGGGGCCCCGGTGACCCACGTCCGGGCGAGGGAAATCTGGGTTCATTTCGTTGTAATTCCATAGAAGTCTTTGAGCTGCTCTTTGTCTGATCACTCACCTAGGACCTGTTTGTCTTGGGAGACCCTACCAGGGGGCATGAAAACCCCCAGACAACATAGCTCCTAGGATCATTGGGACACGCAAACTCCTCTACCACGGTAAGGTAGCAGCTCAGAGAGGAGTTCTTGAGTTTTATATTTATCTTAATTTGAATAGAATAGAATAGAAGTACTTTATTCATCCCTGGGGGAAATTCAGCACCACAGTTCGCTCACAATAAACAATGATTATAATAAATAATATAATATATATAATTTATATATATATGAATATATGAATAATATATGAATAGTATAAATATGTTCTACATATATTCTACATTTAAGTGCAGTCAAGGAACATATGCATTATACAGTCTGATGGCTGTCGGTATGAAGGACCTCCTGTGTCGTTCCGTGTTGCATTTTGGGAGTCTGAGCCTTCCACTGAACGTGCTCATTCTCTCCACAAGGTCCGAGTGTAGTGGGTGGGAGGTGTTGTCCATAATGGCTAGGAGTTTTTCTAGACTTCTTCTCTCTGAAATACCACCGCCAAAGAGTCAAGCTCCACTCCCACCACGTTACTGGCCTTCTCTACCAACTTGTCCAGTCTGTATGCGTCCCTCGCTCTCAGTCGGCTGCCCCAGCAGGCCACGGCGTACAAGAAGGTGTGCATGTGCAGACTTGATTCGGGAACATTTTATGTTTCTTATGTGAAGGAAAATACATTGTGTATCTGTTTATACATTTTTAAAATACAACTTCTATACAAAATACAATTTTAGTTTGTGTATAAATACGGGGCAGCACGGTGGAACAGGGGTTAGTGCATGTGCCTCACAATACGAAGGTCCTGAATAGTCCTGAGTTCAATCCCCGGCTCAGTATCTTTCTGTGTGGAGTTTGCGTGTTCTCCTCGTGACTGCGTGGGTTCCCTCCAGGTACTCCGGCTTCCTCCCACCTCCAAAGACATGCACCTGGGGATAGGTTGATTATTATCACTAAATTGGCCCTAGAGTGTGAGTGTGAATGTTGTCTGTCTATCTGTGTTGGCCCTGCGATGAGCTGGTGACTTGTCCAGGGTATACCCTGCCTTCCACCCGAATGCAGCTGAGATAGGCTCCAGCGACTCCGAACGGGACAAGAGGTAGAAAATGGATGGACGGATGGATGTATAAATACATTTTGAGTACATTCAGCAATACTATGATAACAAGGATAACCGTTATAATTTTGGTCAGTTATTATATTAGATCCACTATGGACTGGACTCTCACAATATTATGCTAGATCCACTCGACGCCCAGGGGGGGGGGGGAGGGGTCCCCAAATCTGCGGTCCCCTCTAAGGTCTCTCATTGTCATCCCATTGGGTTGAGTTTTTTCTTGCCCTGATGTGGGATCTGAACCGAGGATGTCGTTGTGGTTTGTGCAGCACTTTGAGACACTCGTGATTTAGGGCTATATAAGTAAACTTTGATTGATTGATGATTGTTGGTCACAGTAACCGTGATATGAAATGTTCTTATAGTCAATTGTCCACCTCAAGTTGTTTCAGTTCTATTTAGGGGTCAGTTGTTAGTGTCTAAAGTTGTAAGCAGTGCTTTAACAAAACTGTTTATTATGTATAGCTATAGGGAGGCGCAATCAACCGGAACAAATAAACCCCAATTATTTTTCACCGCAGCTTTAAATAGCTCAATTTTGTCTGTTGATCTTAACTAAAGCACTGAAGTCAGCAAAAAGCCCTGTGTCTGCTAATGCTAACTAATTCTAACCTTTATCCTGAGTCTAGATCTAATTTATCATTTTTCCAGCGTGTTTTAACGTGAGGATGGGCACAATATATTCACAAATTTACACACACATGCTCAGTGCCAACAGTTACTTTTGATTGTGACAGTAGTGTGTGCAAAAAAATGAGAATAACCATAAATTGTTATTTACTCCAGCACAAAGACAAATTGATTCCTATCATTTTTGATCATGTAACAGAAAAAATATGTTTTGTGGGTCCAGAATAGCCAGTCCCCTGTAACTGCACCTCTGTTGATGTTTTTCTGATTTCTTTATGTAAATGTTTAGGACATATTGTCGACATTTTGTACGCTTTTCGTTAACCTTGTGGAAGTGCTGCTTAGACAAGAACATCTTTGGCTGCGCCGGGAGAACAAACGGATCTTCCCTCTATCATTCTGCTTTGCATGGCACTTTGTGGCACTGCAATCCTATCAGGTGGAATTTAGAAACGCCGCGGTGCACTTCTACATCCTTCCACGGCTAAACTAAGCGAGGTCGCAGCCAAGTTTGCAGTGCACAAACACCTTCTTGTCTACCTTCTTGAATCGCCGTGGCCAAAGTAATTTTCTTCCTCCTCCTTGTGCTGCTGTAACCTGAGGAAAGACTGAACATGGAGTCAGTGGAAGAGGAGAGATGGTGCTGCAGGAGAGCCGGAAAGGAGAGCAGAGGAATTCTAATGTGGCTCTGTCTGTCTGTCGCTGCCTGCCAAAGAAAAGCAATTACTGTCACAGCTTGTCTCTCGTTGACTTGTGCGTGCGTGCGCGTGTGTGTACACTCGATGGCGCTTTAGTGCACTGGGATTTGCCGTGTTGCAAGTACAAATGGCAAATTGGCTTATACACAACAGGTTGTTTAAGAGCTCTGGTGGAGATCTCTATCCCCCTATGCAAGTATCTAAAGCACTGCTTTGTTGCTGTAAAAGATTCATTATTTTATACAAGTGGCTGTGAGTGTGGAACACTCCATCACAAGTCTCAGTTATTATTTGAGTTTAAAGCATCTTCAAACTGGTTTAAAAAGTAGGTCAAATGTGGCGGCATCTTAAATTAAACCTGGCTGTATTTTAACTGCTCCGCCTTCTGTATAATTCCTTGCATAAAGCCAGGGAATAAAATCATTTAAAGCTGCATGATAATTGGTGATTAAATGTACATTGTTGTGTAGTACCTCGCTTTGCGTGTAGCATATGGCAGCTGCGGGCCATAAACCAGCCTTGTCACATTGCTGCCTCTGCTTTACACATTACACCACCCTCAATCTCTCCTTGAGATTTGAGCCCCATTTTGAACGCTGCTTTTAGCTGTGAGAATGTTAAGGCTGCTGCCTGGAGCCTCCCATCTGCTGTAATGTTTTTAAAATGAATATACTTCCGTGTTTGTTTATCCCAAACATTTTACATGTGACAGTTTTGTCAAGATGGATTACTATAATATTGAATTAACGACTAAACTCCTTTGGGGAACAAAGGCAATATTGCCATATTTCTACAGGGTGGGAGGGATGACAAAAAAAGGTAGGATAAAGTATTATTTCCCTTTAATTGTGGGATTCGAACCATGACACCGACATGCAGTGATGCATGGGCCGATTGTCAATAAACCAGTTATAGAAGCTATTTGCAACATTTACACAGGTGTCTAGAGGGCGCTAACTTTCCAATGTATTTTACACATTACATCCCCCACACCACCCTTTTCTGGTTTCTAGGATGTAATGACGTATCTATGTACGTAAGTAACACATGTACACACATTAGCTTTGGGTGTTGTTAGCTAATAATAGCGATTTGGATAGCTCTGGTGAGCTGTCATTGAATGTATTTTCTATCAGAACAACAATATACCTGCAAATTGCAGTTCTTTGCAAAAACTGCAATGTTTCCTAAGTAATTGCTTGTCAATTTTATTTTGCATATTTAGGATAATTAAGTTGACTTTCCATTTACAATGGTAAAAAAGTTTATTGCATTTGAAGCTGTTGGTACATTATTATTATTATTATTATTATTATTATTTCTTATGATTATATTAGTGCTTAATTTGGGTTTAAAATTATGCTGACATAATATCGTTTATCTGCAATTTGTGGGAAAAATATCGTCCAGTGAAATTTGTTAGCGGTCGAGGCCTTAATGCAGTTACAAAAAAAAGCTTTTTTTTTTTTTTTTTTTTTTTTTTTTTTTTTTTTTTTTTTTTAATAGCACTCTGCATTGATCCAAGAGCAGTCAGGTGTACCTAAGGTTGTGACCGGGTGAATCAACAGTATACACTGTTGATGAGGTTTTCAACTGTTTTCAATGCATTGATGTTTGTCTTCAAGATATCAGTGTACATTTTCGAAATATAAATTCTGAGCGGGGCGAGGAGGGTTTTATTTGGAATCTAAAAGGAACGCCTGCATTAACGAGCAGTTTGCAAACATAAGCAGAAAGTAAGTTTTGAATGTGACTGTAGAGCAAAATGTACGCAAAATGTATACCAAAGCATTTCCAATAAATAGACAATTTTGTTACGCTAACAACCCAGTATACCATAAATATAATTAATCCACTATTACCCTTTATTAGTATTGGTTCTTGCAAACATTTCCCATAAAATAAGTCTTAAATATCTCACTCTTTAATTAGTGTAAACAAATTCCACATTCACCCATTCCCACACTGATGGAGGGAGCTCCCATGCAAGGCGCTAACCAGCACCCATCAGAAGCAAGGGTGAAGTGTCTTGCTCAGGACACAACGGACGTGACGAGGTTGGTACTAGGTGGGGATTGAACCAGGGACCCTCGAGTTGAGCACGGCCACTCTCCCAACTGTGCCACACCATCCCTGATGACGCCAAATTCAATAACTGAACAATCTTGATCTAACCACACTTTATCCCGTCAACCTAAAGTGACGCAAAAACTTTATCAGAGTTGTTTTTGTTGAAATCAAAACAGTTTGACCAAAGGAATGTGTCTCAAGTGTTTTTACCATGTGCCGTTTACCATCTTGCATCCTCCCCCAGAGCATAAGGCTTCAAATATTGGACTTGAATCTCCCCTCCTCGCTCTCGGCTCATCGGCGTCTTTGCACACTTCTTCAGAGCTTTCGTTAAAGTTTTTGCCCTGTCAGAGTCACCAATGACGGGCTGTCTAAAAGCTGCGGGGAGTGAAAGTTTTTTCTTGGCTTTCCTACCCCATCCTATCCTTCTTGTACTAAGTGACACACTGAGATAGGCTTAATAATATTAATATATTTACAGTATATGTACAGAACATATGTAAAAGTAAGGAGATTACTTTTTTATTTTAACTTTTTTTTAAATTTAATTTTATGTTTCTATTTAGTATACAGTTTATACTTTTTATAGTGATGGTATACAATAGCTGGTGGGCGTAACTACTGTATGAATTTTACAGTACATCTTTGTTATTGTTGCCTGCTTGCCCACTCAGGTTCTTATGCAGATCATGCCTTAGTCCACCTTTTCGAACTCATGCTGGGGTGTATCGTGCTTAAGCAGGGCAGGTAGAACTTATACTCATCCTTTAGTCAGCACTTGAGGGACCAAGTGTGCTTGAGCACCTTATTGATTGCTTAGTGCGAGTGCACTCTAAGTCACACAGAAGTTTCCTGGCAGAAATATAGTCATTGTTTGCAGCAGTAAAGAATTGTTAAAGCTACAGCTCAATAAGCAGAAACCAAGTTCTATTCATTTTGCCAGGGGACAGAAACGCAATAAACTTCAAACTGACTGTGAGTCTCCAAATGTGAGTAAAAAGAGAGGCGGTGATAACCAACAACAGATAAGAGGCGACTCAGACAGACTGACAGAAGGACAGACGGGGGTGCTTAGAAGATGAACCGCAGGAGGGCTTGGCAGTTGAAGGGGAAAGAGGAGAAAATGCACTTACTGTGGAGAAGAAATGGAAGGAGCGAGCGCTTAAACAAAGTCGCCCACTACTGTTATCGTAAACTGAGCTTGATTGCTTCTGTTATGACTTTATTTCAGGTGACACTTCCAGGATGCGGAGATTTGCCTACTGCAAGGTGGTTTTGGCCACCTCTCTGGTGTGGGTGATGCTGGACATGTTTATCCTGCTCTACTTCAGCGAGTGCAACAAGTGCGATGACAAGAAGGAGCGAGGACTGCCTGGTAGAGATGGTGAGCATTTTTTTTTATGGACAAATAAACCGGCGGCGAACTCGCTCAACATTTATTTGTATGTCTCTACGGCAGATACCATCGCGAGGCCACGGGATGGCCCCGGTGAAGGGGGGAAGCCTGTGGTGATCCCAAAGGAGAACCAGGAAAAGATGAAGGAGATGTTTAAAATTAACCAGTTCAACCTCATGGCCTCGGAGATGATTGCACTCAATCGGTCGTTACCCGATGTTCGGCTAGAAGGGTGAGCCTCTCATGTTCCTCCAGCTAGCTCAAGTTCTCCTTTGAATGAATGTGCATTGTTGGGACTGGCCACATTTGGTGGTGGTGTCGAAATGCAACACACCATGCAGTACTCTATATCAGTGGTTATCAACCTTTTTTCAGTGATGTAACCCCCTGTCAACATTTTTTTAATTCAAGTACCCCCTAATCAAAGCAAAGCATTTTGGGTTGAAAAAAAGAGACCAGGAAGTAAAATACAGCACTATGTCAACAGTTTCTGATTTATTAAATTGTATAACAGTGCAAAATATTGCTCATTTGTAGTGGCTTTTCTTGAACTATTTGTAAAAAAATATATAAAAATAACTAAAAACTTGTTGAAAAATAAACAAGTGATTCAATTATAAATAAAGATTTCTACACATAGAAGTAATCATCAACTTAAAGTGCTCTCTAAGGGGATTGTAATAGAGATCCATCTGGATTCATGAACTTAATTCTTAACATTTCCTTAAAAAAGAAATCTTTAACATCAATGTTTATGGAACATGTCCGCAAAAAATCTAGCTGTCAACACTGAATGTTGCATTGTTACATTTATTTTCACAGTTTATGAACATTATATTCATATTTTGTTGAAGTATTATTCAATAAATATATTTATAAAGGTTTTTTGAATTGTTGCTATTTTTAGAATATTTAAAAAAAAATCTCACGTACCCCTTGGCATACCTTCAAGTACCCCCAGGGGTACGCGTACACCTATTTGAGAACCACTGCTCAATATGATTCAATGCAGCAAACTGCAACCACAATACTAAAAATAATCATCACTGTTTTTCACACAAAACTGATAAAAACTCAGCAATATTATCTTTTATGAAAACATTTGTTTGTTTTATTCCATGGGTGAGATAGCCATTATTGTCATTTTAGCGTCGTATGTGTCAGCGCAACTTCTTGCTCCATCTTTTGCGATTAGGTGTTTTTGAAGTGAAGCACATTCTTAGTTTTCCCACCTGAGATTGCCTCTACCAACCTCAGGCCAGACTTGGTGCTCTGGTCCCCTTCGGTGAAGACTGCTTATGTCATAGAGTTCACAGTCCCATGGGAGAACTCTGTGGAGGAGGCTTATGAACGTAAGAAGCTGCGCTACTCAGAGCTAGCAGAAGAAGCAAGGCAGCGTGGCTGGAACAACAAAGTCTACCCAGTATAAGTGGGATGCAGAGGATTTGTGGCGTCGTCTACATCAGACTGCTGAGGGAACTCTGCAGCCACGGTCAGGCTCTGCGGAGGACCTTCAGAGCAGTCTCAGAAGCAGCAGAAAGAAGCAGCCAGTGGATTTGGCCCAAGCGGAAGAACCCCGATTGGGCCCCAAAAAACAGCAGTGTAACAGGGTGAATTTCGGGAATAGTTGAGCACGAGACACAAGCTGAGGACTGATCATTCTTCCGCGGGCCACCTTTGTGGAGGGTGTATAGTGTTTGAAGGCCGAAACACCCAATGATGCAAGGGCACACGACTGAAGATGTGTCGCTTGTCTAATTGTCCTGGAATTTAACCCTGACCAAGTCTCATATCCCACAACTCACAAGAACACCCCACCTCCCACACTCCCACGTTGTCTGTCTACCACTCTTAACAAGGACATCTCGAGTGAGTATTCTCCACATTTGGCACAAGGGACTGTTCAACATCTGTCCTGTGTTTTTTTTTATTTTTTATTCCGTATTTCTATTCCCCCATTCAGCCTGCGAACACGCCCACCCTGTGTAAGTTAGGCAAAAGCACTGAAAGGGAAACTGCGCTTTTTGGGATTTTGCCAATCATTCAAACTCTTTGTGGGACAAGAACACATGTTTTTATTTTTGTATGTATTCTGACTCATAAATAAACACTAGCAAAGGTCAACTAACAATGGAGGTAATGGGACTTGCTCTTTCCCACCTATAAAGCGCTCTAAAAAAACATCCGAAAGCCTCATCATTGTTTTATATACATGGTGTAAGTATATATGTAATGTAGTAACAGGCACATTCATAATAACTTGGCCTGTCAAGTGATTTGTTTTTTAAAAGCAGATTAATCATACCCTTAAACTGTGATGAATCATGATTAATTAAAGACTATTATGTGCTTGCATGAATAAAAGGTGTTATAGAAAATACCACAAAATTTGGACACAGATGCAATTTTGTAGTCAAAATGTCATAAAAGAATGTTTTTTTTTAATGTTTTACTGGAACGCAAGTTATCGATTTGCTTATAACTTGGTGACAATAAATATAGTAAGAATTACGAGCACATTTTGTAAGTCTTGGCAATAATATTACCAAGGTACAGATGTACAGTACATTATTTTATATAATGTAGTAAACACACCCATAACTAACTTTACATGCATCATGTACATCAGCATTTACTCTTCCTTAGTTTAACCTGTTGCTTAAACAAATAAGCTTATTTACCTTTTCAGATTACAGCGCTGATCTCTTTTTAGTACAAACTGTACGACGGTAGTTGACGACATGACTGACATCTTGCAGCACTGTTTCCTTACAGATGATAAGTGGCCTACATGTGGTGGTTGCCCATTTAAGAAAAGCCATTATTTAACTTATCTATGGTAAACTCAGCTAGCATTGCTTATTGTCCTCTATTTGCTGCCCATGTAGCATTAATGCTAGCGGTGCCATCCTCTAGCTAATGCATACTTGCCAACCCTCACGAATTTTCCGGGACACTCCCGAATTTCAGTGCCTCTCCCTGAAATCTCCCGGGACAACCGTTCTCCCGAATGTCTCCCGATTTCCAGCCAGACTTGAGTGAGGACAGCCTGTTGTCACGTCCACTTTGCCTCCATATAAACAGCGTGCCGGCCCAGTCACGTTATAACATCTACGGCTTTTGCAGCTTTGTGCGCAACTGCACACACAACAAGAAGGAGACTATCATATATGTCTCCGTTATCCATAGGTTTATCTATAACCCATAAAGTAGGCAGGCACGAAGCTCTTTCTTAGCGTGTGTTTATTCCAGCCGGCATGTTAATACATTGACACACAACATCCGGATTCCCATTCTGCATTGCTTCAAAACTACAGCAAGTAGTAATGTCCAAAAATAAATAGTGACAGAGAATAGAACGAGGATGGACAATTCAACCATAAACACTCCTCCCCTGCAAATTAAATTTCACAGATGCGGCCCATACCTTTGCACCTTCAAAGGTTTTGCTACTGGCTGCAAAGCGTTGCACTTTCAAATACAACAATGAGTAGAGAGGAGTGTTATGTGTGTGTATATATGTGTACGTAAACGAACACTGAAATTCAAGTATTTGTTTTTTATATATATATATATATATATATATATATATATATATATATATATATATATATGTATATGTATAAAACAAATAGCTATAAATATACTGCTCCCCCTTAACCCCGCCCCACCAATCTCTTGAATTCGGAGGTCTCAAGGTTGGCACATATGAGTTAATGTTTCGCTTTAAGATGGTGTTTCAAAGTTGATATGCCCAAATGATAATAAAGTTTGTCGCTACAATACCAACTAGTTACCTCAGTTTTATCTAAAGTTCCGTCAGTTTGTTTTGAAGAAAAATTTGGTGCAAAGCACATTGCTCAAACTATCGTCACACGCCAGTGTGATGGGATCACTGCCTGTGAAATGCGCACCGACTTGCGCCAGTCAAAATAAACACTGTGATTAATCTTTATTTATTTATGCAAACTCATAACAACATTTGCTATTTCCTTCAACAACAACACTATCGTTGCAGACTCCATCAGAGCCCATAACTACTACTTTGGGACAAATTATGATAAAGAACCCTACATTTTTTAGCCTGAATTTACAGAGGATGAGCTACACATTTTAGAGGCTGAGTGATCAGCACATCCAGCAAGTAATAGTTTTGCCAAGTGCTAAACAAAAAATCCAATTTACAAACATAATAAAACAATCACCTGTTGTACAATATCCGCTCTCAATGGGATGCCGACTGATAGGATGTTTATATCTTCCAATTCCAAAGAAAAATGTATTATAATTCTTACGCAGGTAAAAAAAGAGGCTCAAACCTGCTTCTTTTCCTGTCTTTCTCGCCAACTTCGGGTTTAATTTGAATGTCAAAGTTGACCAACTTCTCGGTTTATGGCCACAACCTTCCACTATCCCAGTAAGAGACATTATTTATAATATAGAATGAACTGTTACAAACTAAGAGGCATTGTAGCCGCTCAGTTGTGTTAATACTGTAGCTGCAAAAACTAGTTACCTCGCTGTGATCATGGTATTTGCAAAATAGTTCCTTGGCATTAGCGCTTGTAATAACAATATCTCTAATTCTCGGATAATTTTTAGGTCACAACATGTAAAGTATTGTTGGCGGTAGTTGCAACATTGACTGAATTGTTAGCCACTTCGTACTTGACACCATAGGCGCCGATCCCGTGGGTGCTTTGGGGCCCGAGCACCCCCAGACAATGCCGAGCACCCACGTGGGATTGATGGCAAATTCTTTCTCACCACCAGTGAGTGCTGTCAGGGGAGGCAAGTGAGACAGTGCCTCACCTGCCACCAGGTGGCTTAACCATGAGATTTTCCAAAATGAAGTAATAAAATAAAATATGTTTTAATATTTCTCTTTTGGTTTATGCTTTCTATGTGATTTTGGTGTGTTTCCTGTATATTTTGGTAATTTTCATGGTGAAAATTGTGGAAATTCCGTGTTTCCTGATCAAAACAACGCAGCAAACGAGAAGTGAGGCAGACACAGGCGGTGCCTCCCTGGCTACACACAGTGTGTATTGGGCGTGTGCGTGCGAGGGGGTGCATGCTTGTTTCCACGGGGAAAAGGCAGGCCAAGAGGCAGCAAGTACCTCTGCCTCAAGGTAGGGGGCGATATATTGTCAACTTGCAGTTCATTGCCTCAGCAGTGCTCTGACTCGCCACACTGGGAAAAGCGGGGTCGCTCAAGCTAGCAGACACAGGTCTCTCTAGCAGAAGCCAGACTTTTTTTGTTTTCTTTTTTTTAAACTGTATTCATAACAATCATGGCATTTTAATTAGAGTAAGCCAGCGTTTGTAGGTGTTTTTTGTCAGATGCAAAAATATTGTTTAATTTTTTGGAATGAATTTAAATTAAATGAATGTGTCTGCCAATATGGAGGATTATATACTGTATCCAAAATGAAATACTTCTCTAAACTGGACTTTAAGACAAAATGAATGTGGTCATACAAAGTATGTTTTCATCGAGGATAGCTATTGCTGCTTCAGATAAAAATGCAGAAAAATAATACACTCACAATACTTGATTTATTTTGTTAAAAGCAAATGGGACCAAAAAGTATTTAATAACAACTTTTATTAAATACTTTTTGGACCCATTTATCATATCATGATATCATTATGATAACATGTTTATGAAAGTGAATAATTCCCTTTTTTTCCTGTTACTCTAATGTGCATCCTAAATCAACAATGACTAGAGCTGCACATATGAATTTAAGTAAAAAAAAAGAAGAAAAAAAAGTATACATGCCTCACACAGTGTTTAGTTCACCGCACGTCACTGCTCACCACCAAGCAAAAACCGCGGATGTTCAGAAAAGTAGCGTCAGATTTACCGCACGTCAAAGCAACCAGTGGCAGAAATGTAGATTAGCGCCTATGCTTGACACATTTTATAAATAAAATATTTAATCAAAAATAAAAAAACAGACATATGTGCTTTTGCCTTCCATTGGGAGTGTGAACGATGTGTTGTTCCCCTTTAAGTCTGGAATGAAAGTGGGCTTTGCCATGGCACCTATTTTTTCCGGTTGTGTGAAAATCATTAAGCATGGAGTTTTACTAACACTTGTGATTGTCATAGAAATACATGAAAAAGATAACACTTTAATGCCATATTAATCCAAGCAGTGCTTGTCTCATGAGTGCGTGTCGCTAGGCCTGGAAATTAGTCATTTTAGGGGCAAGGTCATTTGGCCTTTGGTGTCGTCCACTTGTCACACTGTGCCCCACTACAAACTTGTACACCTGCTGTGTTTGAACATAAAAGATTAAAGTGTTTGAAACACTTCAAGAATCATTTAGATTTTTAACCAACTGGTCATATTCTAAGCAATTTTAGAAAAAAAAAAAAGTCTAATCACATTAAAACCTGGAAAACACTTTTGTCACCTTACTGTAGCTTTTAACCACTTCAACCATTTAAAACGACTGAAAAACCATTAGATTTCTAGGCAAATCCTTTTATAAACATATTCTTTCACAGGCAAACGTTTTAACTAAAATCTTGGGGGGGGGGTCGCTGGAACAAAATATGACATGGGACTTCAAGCTTAAGGGTTCCTTATGTCTCTTATAAGAACACTTCCAGTCATACTGTATAACATTCAAGAGCCCATGCTTAGGATAAGTGTTCCTTTTACCCACAATGATTGTAACATGTTGGGGCTTCATATAATATTTAGTGTACAACCAGGAGTTTTCTTTTTGTGCCGTTTTCATTCACATTAAACTAGCGCGGTCGACTATGTTAGACAAAACTGATAACACCAGACACATCGTCTAGTTGCGTTACTAAATACACTGCTCAGTGGCCTTGTGGTTAGAGTGTCCACCTGCTGAGTAATATCAAAGAAAGACTGTAAAAATGAGTTCCACTACCTCCCTGCTTGACACTCAGAATCAAGGGTTGGAATTGGGGTTTAAATCACCCAAATAATTCCCGAGCGCGGCCACCGCTGCTGCTCACTGCTCCCCCAACAAGGGGATGGGTCAAATGCAGAGGGTAATTTCACCACACCTAGTGTGTGTGTGACTATCAGTGGTACTTTAAACTTTGAGTATGAAAAGTGTGTTATATTGTATACATTGAGTTTATTGTCTTCTTATGCGTTCACAAATCTATCAAACGTTCTTACCTTAGCCTAGCTCACTTAACTTCTTCATTCAGTACAATGGCCTTTGAGAAGTCCGAGACATTTGCACATCTGGTTTACAGGCTGTTGACTCCTGTTTGGCCCGATGATGTTTTGTGTGTGGGACTTCGGCGGTTCAAACGAGACAGAATTAAACCCACCACTGGTCAAAGAAGCCGTAAAGACATGAATATCGTTTTGCCTATTTTTTGAGGGGCACACGGCCAAACAGAAGCGCAACGAGAGCAATGGCCGTCCCGGCTGTCGTGAAATTCTTGCCCTGGTAGCACGCTACAACAGTGGATGTTGTAGTGAATGTGAATACAAATCTGTAGATACAACTTTGTGCCTCTTGCTATTATAACCAACCTGTTGGCATTGATAATGTCAGGAGTTCCGTTTAGTACAAATGTTTGTGAGTGTGTGCATGCTGATTGACAGCTAACATTTTGACATTAACTGTCAAAAAAAATCTATGGATAAATTGATACACTCTACATTATTTATGTATTTTTCTTATAAATAGTCACAGTTGAAGAAGTACCAATGACTGTCACACACAATATGTGTGGCAAAATCATTCCCTGCATTTGACCCATCACCCTTGATCACCCCCTAGGATGTGAAGGGAGTAGTGGGCAGCAGCGGTGGCTGCGCCCAGGAATCATTTATGGTGATTTAACCCCCAATTCCAACCCTTAATGCTGAGTGCCAAGCAGGAAGGTAATGGGTCTCATTTTTATAGTTTTTGGTATGACTCGGCCGGGATTTGAACTCACGACCTACCGATCTCAGAGCGGACACTCTACCCACTAGGCCACTGAGTAGGTTGATGCGGGATTAGATCCGAGGATGTCGTTGTGATTTTTGCAGCCTTCTGAGACATTTTTGATTAAGGGCTAAAAATTATTTGATTGATTTATTGATAGTTCAATGTTATCCAGATGTATTGACTTTTAGTTCCAGGATGTTTAAACAGTGCAGATATAGGCATGGTCACAATCCGTTGTGGTCGCACTCACGAGACAATGTGTCACAATTGAAGCGATCAGAATAAATGTGATAGTTTTTTGGAAGTTTCTTTTTTTATTTTATTATGTGTGGTGTACACTGCATCCAAACTTCGAGTACAATATAATTTTCACCGTCCAGGGGCGCTGGACTTATTTCAGCCTCAGTGGTGTGTAAAATCAAAAGTCCTTAAGTTGATGGAAGAAGACGGAGAAGGCCAGATTTGACAGGGAACAACCACAATTTAGGGTCGCTTCAACCAAAGTGCACACCCTGGATAAAGGCTCACAGTGACAGCGCGAGAATGCTGTGCAGCCAGACTGTGTGTAGTTGCGCACCTTTTTTCCCGTAAAGCACATGTAAGAATAGGCCCTTGTATAAGTGAAGTGAATTTATATAGGGCTACTTTTCTGTCGACTCAAAGCACTTTACATTGTGTAACCCATTAACTACATCTTTAAGCTACAGCTTAAAGTGTCTTGCCCAAGGACACGACAGTGACTCGGATGGCGGAAGCTGGAATTGAACCTGCACGGCCGCTCTACCAACAGAGCCATGCCGCCCATATACCGTCTCTATAATGTCTATTACATATTGGATGCAGTTACAACCCCATCTTGCCCATTTGGGCCTTGAGGTCTCCTCACAAGAGAAACATGTATGTTTATATGATGAGGGTTTTCATAAAAATATTGACTGACAGGCAAGGACCCACACAGGCACGCAACAGACTGGAAAAATACATTGATCCATGAAATGTGTTTTAGTCTTTGAACAAGAGTTGATTACTAGGTGTGTCTTCCCTTAGCCGCCTCACCGTCTATCTACTTTTCCAATTAAGAGATAAGACCGAGTCAATATCGACACTGTGTGTGTGTGCGTGTGTGTGTCAGGTTGACGGAAGCCGGTGAATGAATTCAGCGTAGGTCATCATTAGCTCAAACTGCAGAGCGTGAACACACTTGCAGTTTATTTTCATTATTGTCAGCCGGGCCATTCAGAGAGAAATAAATGAGGGGGAATAGGTCATTCTGACATTACAGTCCAGCCTGTGTGTGCACGTGTGAGTGTTAAATGGGGCTTGTGTGGGGTGGAACACATGTGCCTTGGGTGGATCTGCAGCATGTGAACATTTTCCACAATGACAAGTTTTGCCCTTTTTACATTCTGACCGCATCATTTTATTTGTGCGATGTTGCGCTGTTGACCGTGCTTGCAAATTCCTTGGTGGGACGAATGAACCTTTAACTCGTTATTGCAGCTTTCCTTTTGCCAAATACTGATCCGCCTTCCCTGTCTACTACAACACATGGCACGCTAAATCAACACACTGTGACACCCTAACCTGTGTCAAAACATGCCTGCTTGGTGGAGACGCACAAAGTCTTCCAGTTTTCCATCAGTTGTTGATGTCAGAGTTGTCTGATCGGCATACAAATTATAAGACTTGGAAACTGTGTGTTGACATTGAGTGAAAGTGTGTCATACGTCAACCTTCCTGCTTTTTTGCAAGCACACACAGGTGCATTTTTGTTGAACATGTAATTTTCAGTTGGCACAATGTTGAAGCAGTGTCATAGAGTTCTCAAAGTGGGACCGGTGAGCAAATAACTCTCACTTCCATTAGAGTTAGTGACACTTAAACTGGTACATTATTGTTACACACCAGGTAAATCGCTTTTTCCACTCTGCACATTAAGTACTAAACCTCTGCTGCTGTTCTAAAAAGGACAATGGACAATTTTTAAGTCCACCCACTTCTTCAAGGGGATGCAGAGACCAAAGAAACCGGAATGTTAATATGAGTACAGTTATAAGGAGTTTGGTGCAATTGAGGGCAATGAAGGAAGGCCAAAATGTGTCCTGTGTCTTCAGGTGCTTACGAATAATTCCATTGATGCAGGGCTTAATTAACACTCTTACAATGTCTACTTCACTGACAGTCATTTTAATTAGAGATCGACCAATATGATTTTTTTAGGACCGATCCCACTTATTAGTGGTAAATGAGGTTGATAACCCATATTTGGAGCTGGTATTGATTTACAGTAAAAATGAAATATTTGCATCAAAACTTGGAATAATACCATTACAGACTCCAACACCTAACTTTGTTTAAATGACTAAATCATGTTTATTTAAAAAACAAACAAATAGCAAAAGTGCCAAAAGTTCCTTAGCACAGTAGCATTTATTTTAAAATTGAAATAAATAAATAGCTCCCTGAAGTTTTGTATCCCTAAAATAATTATTATTCCTGCCACACAGACTGGCTGAAATTGTATCTATCCCTAACAATGACAACTGTGATTGATGAAATGATTCTAAATTGACAAATGTCGACATTGACAGACCTTTAGCAGGCTGACTGATCACTTAGCAATATTATACATTTTTACAAAATGGAAAATGTTTATTAGACACTTTGTGTGTCCCTGCAATAAAACTAGACTGAGTTTAGTATGAGTTTTTATTGTCTCTCAAACACACAAGTATGTTTGTATTCTAATATACTGTTTCCATATCCAAATTTTGATTTACAGACTTGTTGCAAAGACGGCGTGGCGCAGTGGGAGAGTGGCCGTGCGCAACCCGAGGGTCCCTGGTTCAAATCCCACCTAGTACCAACCTCGTCACGTCCGTTGTGTCCTGAGCAAGACACTTCACCCTTGCTCCTGATGGGTGCTGGTTGGCGCCTTGCATGGCAGCTCCCTCCATCAGTGTGTGAATGTGTGTGTAAATGTGGAAGTAGTGTCAAAGCGCTTTGAGTACCTTGAAGGTAGAAAAGCGCTATACAAGTATAACCCATTTATCATTTATTTACTGCAAGCTTGCAGCTAATGCTTATTTTGTGAAGTTGTGAATCTATTCTGCTCATAGTACCGTTACTACTAGTTGTGACATGTAGAAGATTGGAGGATGTTTATTGCAATGTCGGGAGAGTTATGTTTACATACGATTGACACATTGTACACCCACTGAAGTTAATCTTCACACCTTTCTCTCCGCCGATTTGGATAATACAAAAATTGTATTTCATGTATTTATTTTATTTATTTATTTTTTGTTAAAAACGTAAATAAATAAAAACAGAAACTCTAGTTAAAGAAAACTGAAATAATTGCAGATGAATATATATAAACCGAACAAATAAACAGACTTCAGATGTGCGTAAGTGTTAGCCTACTGGCTTTGAGATTTCCACAGGATTTGACAGATTATTATAAAAAAAAAGTTACAAAATTTGCTGACTTATCCTTTAATATCTGAGAGCGTGCATGTTGGCTTCCTGGCGGTGGCCTCTACTTTGGTTTTTGACCTACATTGTGTGCCAAATGCGTGCCCACAATAGTCTCTCCTTGATGGTGGAATATGCGTTTGCCCAAATATAGCTATGGGATTCATGAATTAGTGTAAAACTGAATTGTGTATTATATGTTAATCAGTCATACTATTCACTCTTATCTAAAATTGTAACACTAAATTTCTTGCTACTAAGATGATTATGAAATCCTTAATCCGTAAAGCTAGGGCAAAAGGCCTTGCACTTTCTTGCACGTAATTCAAACAGATACAGTATCGCAATGGAAATCATCGGAACGGTTGTGAAGGACACTTTTCCAGAGTGTTTTGACAGCAAAAAGCAGGCCAGAATGAGGAGAGAAATGAATTAGCAACGTAAGTCAGTTGACGGCACACATTTCTACATTTCTGCACATCTCTAAATTAGTCTGCTCACCTATTATTCACCCTCAGTTTGCTTTGTTTAAGGCACGCTAAGAGGTGTCGTTGATTACTGTGTCTCGCAAGACGATAAGCCAAGTGATCCCATTACTGACAACATTGTGTTGATGTTGAAGTGCCTCCAGTGTCCTCCTGCTCTGCAGCCTCATAAATAGATGTTCTGTGTTTTGTCTGAAGGTGCAAGAACAAGTTATACCCTGACAATCTGCCCAGAACCAGCGTGGTGATTGTATTTCACAACGAGGCGTGGAGCACGCTGCTGCGGACCGTCCACTCTGTCATCGACCGCTCTCCCCACACACTGTTGGAGGAGATTGTTCTGGTGGACGATGCCAGTGAGCGAGGTATGTATATACACACACACACACACACACACACACACACACACACACACACACTTGTCTTATATGGTTCCTTGTCTATTTGAGTTTGAGTCTCATTGAACATTTCAAGCAACTGGGGGATTTTTATCAGGGTTGTGATGCCCGAGAGCAAGAAAAAGAGTCACCATCTCTGGGCAGTGTTTCACTCCACACTTTGCAATACTGTTCATCCCTGTTAGTAGGGGGGGAGATTAGGTCCGTAATTCGTCAATTGCAGGGATTACACTCATGTTACAACGCCCGATGTCACTGCACAGCACTGTTAAATATTTTGGTACTGCAGGTGTGAATCAAGGGTTTGTTGTCTGCAGCTTTAAGATACTCTAAGTCCAGGTCACGTGTACCGTTTGATCTGTGTGTGCAATAAAACTAAGAAGGACTGTAATTCATACACTTTGTGTGTGTGGTAGTACATGTCTGTATGTATAGTTTTTCCCTTTTTTTTTTTAAACTTCAACAAAATGTATGTTTTCTTTCATGTGGCTTTGTGACATCTCTACCTGGATGTATTTTATATTAAATTCTGGTAACATATAGTGGAAGAAATGAATAAATAAATAAAAAAAAATAAAAAAAACAACAAATAAAAATAAAAAAATAAATAAATTTAAAAAAAATAAATATATATATATATATATATATATATATATATATATATATATATATATATATATATATATATATATATATATATATATATATATATATACAAACCTCGTTTCCATATGAGTTGGGAAATTGTGTTAGATGTAAATATAAACAGAATACAATGATTTGCAAATCCTTTTCAACTCATATTCAGTTGAATATGCTACAAAGACAACATATTTGATGTTCAAACTGATAAACATTTTTTTTTTGCAAATAATCATTAACTTTATAATTTGATGCCAGCAACACGTGACAAAGAAGTTGGAAAAGGTGGCAATAAATACCGATAAAGTTGAGAAATTAAAAGCCGCCGGCTTGGCTGGGCCCAAGTGCACCTAAGATGGCAAAGTGGAATGGTGTTCTGTGGTCTGACGAGTCTACATTTCCAATTATATTTGGAAACAGAGGATGTGGTGTCCTCCGGAACAAAGAGGAAAATAACCATTCGGATTGTTATAGGCGCAAAGTTCAAAAGCCAGCATCTGTGATGGTATGGGGGTGCATTAGTGCCCAAGGCATGGGTACCTTACACATCTGTGAAGGCACCGTTAATGCTGAAATGTCCATACAGGTTTTGGAGCAACATATGTTGTCATCCAAGCAACGTTATCATGGACGCTTATTTCTGCTTATTTCAGCAAGACAATTGTTACAACAGCATGACTTCATAAAAAAAGAGTGCGGGTACTTTCCTGGCCCGCTTGCAGTCCAGACCTGTCTCCGATCGAAAATGTGTGGCGCATTATGAAGCGTAAAATATGACAGGGGAGACCCCGGACTGTTGAACGACTGAAGCTCTACATAAAACAATAATGGGAAAGAATTCCACTGTCAAAGCTTCAACAATTAGTTTCCTCACTTCCCAAACATTTATTGAGTGTTGTTAAAACAAAATGTGATGCAACACAGTGTTGAACATGCCCTTTCCCAACTACTTTGGCACGTGTTGCAGCGATTCAATTTTAAGTTAAATATTTGCACAAAAAAAAAATATCTTGTATTTGTAATGCATTCAATAGAATATGGGTTGAAAAGGATTTGCAAATCATTGTATTCCGTTTATATTTACATCTAACACAATTTCCCAACTCATATGAAAACGGGGTTTATATATATACATATATATATATATATATATATATATATATATGTATATATATATATATATATATATATATATATATATATTCACACATAATATTGCTAGAATTATCCATCCATCCATTTTCTACCGCTTATTCCCTTTCGGGGTCGCGGGGGGCGCTGGCGCCTATCTCAGCTACAATCGGGCGGAAGGCGGGGTACACCATGGACAAGTCGCCACTTCATCGCAGGGCCAACACAGATAGACAGACAACATTCACACTCAGATTCACACACTAGGGCCAATTTAGTGTTGCCAATCAACCTATCCCCAGGTGCATGTCTTTGGAATTATATATTATATTATTCCTGTATTATTTACTTTATTAATATTATTTTTGCTACTGTACCTTATATTGCTGATTGGCTCAGAGAAATCACGTGGTTTGTCTGCCTATAAACAGTAGCAACTGTTTTGACTTGAATTCAACTTACCAAATATTGTTTTTTGTCCCTATTAGCCTATCCCTTGTTAACTAACCTTAATGATGATAAAATATCTGCCAATGTAAACAGAATATGCTGTGTTTGCAAATTGAAATGGTTTATTTATAGAGCACAATTTGTACACAAAGCAATTCAAAGTGCTTTACAGAAAATTACAAGAGGTCAAAAATATAACTGAAATAATAAAATAAATAATCATAATTTAAATTAAAATCATAAAGTTCAATCATAAAAATAAATCATAATTAAAATTATCCATCCATTTTCTACCGCTTGTCCCTTTTTGGGGTGGCGGTTGGGTCGCTGGAGCCTATCTCAGCTGCATTCAGGCTTAAGGCGAGGTACATCCTGGACAAGTCGCCACCTCATCACAGGGCCAACACAGATAAATGATAAATGTAAATGGGTTGTACTTGTATAGCGCTTTTCTACCTTCAAGGTACTCAAAGCGCTTTGACACTACTTCCACATTTACCCATTCACGCACACATTCACACACTGATGGAGGGAGCTGCCATGCAAGGCCCTAACCAGCACCCATCAGGAGCAAGGGTGAAGTGTCTTGCTCAAGGACACAACGGACGTGACAAGGTTGGTACTAGTTGGGGATAGACAGACCTCATTCACAATTTAAAATCGTAAAATAAAAATTACCATATAAACAAATCTTAGTTCAAATTAATCATGAGTGTAGACAGAAGTGGGTAATAACATGTACTCCGTAACATCTATTTGAGTAACTTTTGGGATAAATTGTACTTCTAAGAGTAGTTTTAATGCAACATACTTTTACTTTTACTTGAGTATATTTTTAGAGAAGAAACGCTACTTTTACTCCGCTCCATTTATCTACATTCAGCTCGCTACTCGCTACTCGCTACTAATTCTTATCGATCTGTTAATGCACGCTTTGTTTTGGTTCGTCCGACAGACCTTCAAAGTAGGATCTATCACATGCCTGCGTTTCACCAATCAAATGCAGTCACTGGTGACGTTTGACTCCGTTTCACCAATCAAATGCAGTCACTGGTGACGTTTGACTCCGTTTCACCAATCAAACAGAGCCAGGCGGGCACATGATTAACTGCACACTTTTTTTTTAATAAACCTATATTTATAAATTTCAACATTTACAAACAGTTGAAAATAGTAATCAAAGTAAGTACAAAAACAGTACAAAATAGTATAAAAACTGTACAAAACAGCACCAGGGGGTTGTAAATTCAAAGTAACTAAAATAGAATGAAAAAATATTTATATAAAATAAACAAAGTGCAAAGCCATAGGCTCACTCAATCTCTGTAAATCACTTAAATTTGGAACACAGCATCATCATTTTCACAGCGTTTAGGTTGTTAGAGTTAGAGTGTTTTAATGTAGAGTTCTAAATCTTTTTTAAAGGCACAAAAAAACAGGTCGGGTATTGAGAAACTTACATCTATGAATCTAAAACTTAGCCAATCGTATAATGAGGTTCCTAAGGTAAAATTAATTTTCAAATTTTTTTTAATACAGTGTAAAACCAAATATATATTATTTAATGTATATTATTGTTTTAGTTGCTTAAAAGATATTCCTGGCTCTGAATTTGTTAATTGCTTTTTTTATAATTTTATGCATTAAATGTTGCATTCATCATTAAACGAACAGGTTACTCATCAGTTACTCAGTACTTGAGTAGTTTTTTCACAACATACTTTTTACTTTTACTCAAGTAAATATTTGGGTAACCACTCCTTACTTTTACTTGAGTAATACATCTCTAAAGTAACAGTACTCTTACTTGAGTACAATTTCTGGCTACTCTACCCACCTCTGAATGTAGATAAAATACTTTCAGTTGCCATATGCACAATTAAATAAAAGGGTTTTCAGCCTGTATTTGAACATTGCCATGTGCACACTTTTCTAGAATTTGTAATAGTATATCAAAACATTAGAAAAAAATCCCATGTGTATAACTGTAGTTTTCAATAATTAAATTAAATAAAAAGTTTAATAAATACAGTATGTACTTTATGTATGTAGGTGGTTTAACAAGCTGTAATGTTAAATTAAGGGTAATTCCACATTCATTTTATATATACTGCACCTATATAGTATACGAGTACTGTCAAATGATAGTACTCGTATACTATATGACAATGCATCATTGTCAGATGACAAAGATGCATTAAAATGGATTCACTCTTGAATTTTGATTAATCACAATTAATCGCATTAATTACTTAAATATTTCAAATTAACTTTAAAACACCCTTATATATTGACACAAATACATTTTTATCATCAACTTGTCATACACAAACAAAGTTTGTAGGATCATTAAAAAACTGGAAAAGTCAAGGAATTTTAAAAGTCAACTTCCAGGCCTTGGAAAAGTTAGGGGAAAAAAAATGTTTTTCTTAGATTTTGGAAAAGTCATGAAACTATATATAAAGTTTCCATTAATCCAAACAAAATCTATGTAAATTGTTACAGACCGTCATGATATTTTAGTGGTGTGAAAAATTTTATTTAGCACCAATGAACTGCAGGCATGCCCAATAGCTAGTCAAAGTGATGATGCTAAAAAAAAGCCTGCAAAGTGCAGTTTCAATAATCTATGGATTTCTAAGGATGAATATCTATTGTGGCTGGTAAAAGACACTGACCCAATACGTGCTAAATGCATTACATTTGAATACTATACGTTAATGCCGTAACTTTAACAGCCCTAAGATTAACCGTATGTAATAATGTATAAATGTAATATTTATGATAATACAACATTTTCCCACACTACAAAATATACTAACAAGTTATATTTAAGAAAATGTATTTTAATAATGACCCTGGAAAATACCACTCCCTCTGTCATATTTTATTAGGTTGTTATTTTGCTTTTTTTAAATGAAACTATTAAGAAGATAGATGGCTCTGCTCTGACATCTTTAGTTTTTTTGATATGTGGTAGATTTCCTAAAACGGCCGTTGGAGAAATATGTGCGAAGGCTGGAGGTTCCTGTCAGGGTAGTGAGGATGGATCAGAGGTCTGGACTCATTCGAGCTCGCCTCAAGGGGGCTTCCATCTCTACAGGCCAGGTTAGTGAACTTAGTGCAGGTTGCATGTGTGAGCACAATCTACTGTATGACCAAAAACACTGTGGGAAGTTGCCTTGTGTTTTTTCTCTTTATTTGAAGGTCATTACCTTTTTGGATGCTCATTGCGAATGCACGACAGGCTGGCTGGAGCCACTGCTTGCTCGCATCAAGCACGACAAGTAAGACCTCAAGCGCCCAATGAAAAAGGCATGCACCAAATTGGAAAGCTAGTGTGCAGATGACTTGCCCTTATGTTAATTTGTAGGCAAATTAGTCATGCTGTGTTTACCGCCTCATGCAAGCGCTCTTACAAAAAGGGGGTAATGAGCATGAGTTTATTAGTGATGGCTGTTACGGTCAAATGCATGGTCACGTTGGATGACCACAGCAACAGGAAGTCAGCTAAGTGTTAATGTGTGTGTACTAGGCGAACAGTTGTGTGTCCCATCATCGATGTGATCAGCGACGATACCTTCGAGTACATGGCGGGATCAGACATGACGTACGGAGGTTTCAACTGGAAGCTTAACTTCAGATGGTACCCAGTGCCACAGAGAGAAATGGACCGCCGCAAGGGAGACCGGACACTTCCTGTCAGGTGGGTCCACCTCTTTGAAGTGCGTCATTAGCCTACTGTGAACTCTCTTTAGAATTTATTTTCAACATTTACTTCCTTGACGTGAATATGAGACGACCCCTATTTTCATGATCTGTTTTGTCAAACTGTTTTTGAGAAAAAACAAAAAAAACTTTTCATGGGCAATGCAAAAAGCTTCTATCAAACATTGTCATGCTATTAACCACAAAAAAATATTCTAATCTATGTTGATCGTGAGAACGGATGCAACACTTTTTTGCCTTTTTTAAACTGATTGGAGATTGGCTGATTAGTTATTGAGCCATTTTTGAGTTTAGGTATATAATACTCTACATTGGCAGCCACATTCATTAATTCAGCTGAGCTTTGGAATATATATTACGCACATTTCTACAGTCTGTGGATCACTTGGCGATACACAGAGGTGGTCGTTCGAGTTTAGCCAAC